>NW_028324306.1:15935532-16235532 GCF_058129835.1 Hydra viridissima | reverse complement strand
AAAACCTGTGTCACAAGTTACAACTTCCAATTCTAGTACAAATGAAGACTCATTACCCAGGTAAATGCTTGTCTTATTTAAAGTAGCTTCTTATAGAAATTATATAATGGTTAGGATAAGTTCTGTCACTTGCTCAGTTGTGTATTGACACTTCCTTGCATATTGGGAAAAGCCTTTTCACATATGATTTTGTTTACAGGAGACTAAAAAAATTTAAGCTAAGGACTAAAGAGGACAGGTAAAAAAAAAAAGCCTGGAAAAAGTAGCAAATAAAACATGCAGGCTGGATTGTTGTGCTATGAATATAGTTCAGAGCATTTTATTATTTAACTGCATTACTTTTTAAATCCTCTAATGGATTTTCAATGCTTCTTTTATCCCTGTTGATATTGGACACTTGATATTGGGATATTCTAAAGAAGGTTCTCTATAATCCAATGAAGTTTCTCTATTTACAATGTAAACTTTAAATATTTCTGGTATCCTTTATCTCCAATCTTTAATCTTTAATATAATACTTTATAATCTGGATTATACTATTGCAAAGGGAAAAAGAGTTTTGTAAACTGATTTATAATGAACGCATTTATTGTGTTCATCAGGTTGAATTATGTCGTCTTTACATTTACGGTGGGTTCTTTTAAATTTTTTATTTAAAAAGTACCTGTAAAATTTTTATTTCAAAGTAAATTATTAAACTTTAAATTTATTAATAGTTTTGTAATTCATGAATACATACATACATACATACATACATACATACATATATACATACATACATACATACATACATACATACATACATACATACATACATACATACATACATACATACATACATACATACATACATACATACATACATACATACATACATACATACATACATACATACATGCATGCATCCATCTGTCCATTCATTCATGCATACATACAGATAGGCATAACTTTTAATATTTGTATGTCTATAGCTCTCTTCCAACTGCCGCACCAAAAAAAACGACAGCACAGTCTAAAACTTTGGGCAGAATAAAATTTGGATCAGATGATGAACAAGATAATACAAAAGAGTCTGAAGCAAAACCTGCTGTTGCTGATAATGTTGAAACTGTAAAATTTAATGGAAATATCAATGATGATGAAGGTATCAAAACTGGAAGAAGATGTAAGATTCTTTCGGTCATCTTAATATGTTTCTTTTTATTTTTATTAATAAAAACATTTTTGTGGTTTTTGACATTTTTTTTATTTTGCAAGCACGCAAAGGAAAAGAAGATGAAGTAATTGAAGTATCTGCTGATCTTCTTGCTGAAATAAATCGACCAAAAGAGGAGCCGAAAAAAGTTATTGCACCTGTAGTAAAAACTCCACAAACTACAAAGGTTTTGACAGGAAAAGCAGCTGAACGAGAAGCAGAGCGTCAAAAAGAAAGAGAGCAACGAGAAGCAGAAAGAGCTAAACGAGAAGCAGAGAGAGCAAAGGAAAGAGATGAAGCTGCTCGTAAACGGAAAGGTAACCAAGTTCCTTAGTTTAATTATAAGTTTTCTACAGAAATATAAATTTTGTACTACTAGCATTTTTCCTTTTATGTATTTTCATTCCATAAATTTTACAGCTTTTTGTATCCATTGATTTCGCCCCCCCCCCCCTTTTTTTTTTTTTTTTTTAATTTTATTTTTGATTTGTCTTTAGATTTTTAAAATATTTTTTTTCCGAATGTAAACATTCTAAAAAAAATTTATAGCCTGGATGACGTCGGTTGGGAAGACACTCGGCTAAATTTTACATGAAATCTGTTAAAACTTGTTTCTTTCCATTCTTTAACTGTTATTTAATCACTAATAACCCTTTAAAAAAACCCCTTAGAGCAAAAAGATGCTTTCGAAAAGAAAATGGAAGAGAAAAAGAGAGAAAGAGCACTCGCCGAACAAAAGAAGAATGCATCTGCGAGAGCTGGTCGAAACGCATTTAAAGACAAACTTGAAGCTAACGCCCCTCCCCCGTGAGTCGTATTGAGAGTCATACTGTTTTTCCTTTTTTGTTTCAGGCGAAACTTTCAGCTCGTTGCAGCTTAATAATCTCTTAATATATTTTTAATTCAGAGATCCAAACGCCGCTAAAGTAACTTCAAATACAAATGTCACTAAGTTATTGTCATGGGCTCAAAAGCAGACCATGGGATACCAGGTTTGTGTGTTGAGTTGACGGTTTTTTAGTTGAAATAGAATTGACGTTTATTTTACACTTAAAAAAAAAAAAAACTTTTTTAGGGTGTAAATATTGAAAACTTTAGCGAAAGTTGGGCTGACGGCTTAGCATTTGCAGCGCTTTTACATTCATTCTGTCCAGATGTTATTCCTATTGAAGAGCTATCCAAAGATACAAGGAGGAGAAACTTTGAACTTGCCTTCTCTGTTGCAAAGTATGTTTTTTTAATTGCAGTTAAAATTAATGAGACTTTTTTCAATCTCAAAATCTTATTATATTGTTGTCATATTTTTGTAGTTGGATGGTTATTTTTATGTAGTAATTTTTCAACTTTAAATAACTACTACTAAAAATTTATCGAGATATGATAGATTTGCTCAAATCATTTATTTTAGAGAAGAGGGTGTCATGGATTTATTAGACGTTGATGACATGGTTCGAATGCGCTCTCCGGATCCTAAATCCGTTATCACATACCTTCACAGCGTCTATTCAGTTTTCTGCAATTAAAACGGGGTTATCGAGCCGATGAAAATGATAAACTAAACATACCCGTGTTCGCAAAGAAAATTGCATAAACATCCTTAGAAGAGTTTCTCTTCGCCGAAAATTGTACATGTGTAGTTTTGTTTCCGTTAAAATTATTGTTTATAGCAAAAAATAGATTTAAATTTTTTTTTTTTTAACGACTTTTTCATTTTATTTAAACTTTTTCTCTCCTTTTTTTATTTAAATATTTTTTTGTATAATTTTTAGAAGATATTTTTAATTCTTTGGAATTAAATTTTTTGTATTTTTCTGACTCGATCATTTTTCACCTGAAAATAACATGAAATTTTTTTTGATTTAACGCGACCAGATTTATTTATAAGTGGACATTTTTTCTGAAGCTTTCGCTATTTGTCTATTTGTTCGGCTATTGCGACACTGCTTGGTTTCGTTTCTGGCGGAGTTTCAATTTTTTTATGAAATTTCCAGTTATGAACTCATATTACTTTGGAGGTGCGTAACTATTGTAATTATTTTGTAGTATTTTTCCATATTAATTTATGGAGCGAGTTTTGTTTTTGTTGTTTTAGAGACAGCAGGGAGTATTTTAGGTCAAATATATATATAGAACTGGTTTTAAACTTCTGCTACGTTCAACAGTTATGATTATCTTCGTTTAGAATAACAAACAACAAAATGATTTCTCGTCAATTCGACAAATTAAGTAAAATGTAAACGTATCACGTGCTTGGTTTCGTTTGAAACTTTGTGTGCTTCTCGCTGAGAAGGACTTAAATAACAGCGAACTTTTGATGATTTTAGATCACTGTCTGATAATCTAAGCTCACTATCGTGTCTGTAAATAACCTTGAAAGTAAATACGTTTACAAAACGTACGTTTACAAAAAAAAACAACCTAAAGTAAACAATTGGAACAAAATTTATTTAAGATTCAAATGATAAAATAAATTGATTTCAAGACTAAACGACAGATTAACATTTTTTACTTCTTGTAAACTTATTGATAGAATTTCAATAATGCGTTTCTGTCACAGAGAAAATTGTCCGGCAGGACATTTTACTCTGGAGCAGAATCTCCTTTGATGAAGTAAGCTGTTTGACTTAGAGCAAATTGTAATTTAAAGAATCGCAGCAGCTATTTTTAGGTACTATTGTTACCTTTATAAAATGGATTAACAGAATAACATTATAGAAGAAAAGTGCTTACTTATGCTGGTAATTAACTAAAGGTGTTTATCGTCATGACTGCACCGTCTATGAAAAGCGGATAATTTGACGAAATGCAAGCAGCTATAAACTGTTAACATTAAACATATAACCCATATCTTACGGTTCCTATATTAACATTATAATATGTATGTCAACATACTGTATCTATACTGCAAAATAGATTATGTATGTACTTTGTTAACGTTTAATAATAGTTACAAGAAGCATTCAAATACATTAAGACACTAAAGTTCTGTTTGCTGTTGAAACCATCTAACTATTTACACTTCCTAAGTTTTAAAACGATTCAAGAATTAAAATCAAATGCTGAATAAGAAAATATATAGACTCTCATCTAAATTGAGAATCCATGGATGTATCATTCATATCGTATTGCATGTTATATTTTTATTTTACACACTATACTTTTCATACCAATAATCTAGACTTCCCAGAATTCTTAGATTTCCACATTCATTTCTCACCCCTTAACACCACAAGGCAAGCTCTTTTTGCTGCATGGCCTGACAGACCAATATAGAATTGGTACACTTTAAACCCAATGCTGCAAAAAACTTGATATCTTGCAAATTGAGTTCTTCTAATATCACTCTTAAGTTATGATTTGATTCAGGAATATCTTAACTATTCAAAGAATTTGACAATGCTGCACACCACTATTCGTGTAAATTGCAGACCTTGTACTTTCATTTGCATCAAAGACATTGGTTATAATTTTCAATGAAGATCTTCCACCATCCATAGAAATTCGTACAAATGCTGAATGAAGGTCTAGAACATGTTGATTTTTCAAATCTAGAGTGAAAAATGATATCTCTTGAGCATACACATAATTCTTTGAAACCTTTAAATTATTATTTCTTTAAATGTTATTGTTTTATTTTATTAAATTTTATTAATTTTAGGCACCAAAAAAACCTTCACATTCAACAACTTGTTGAAGCTTTCGGGAAAATTGGGAAAACTTAGGGGTTAAATCCTTAACACACAAAATATTTAAATGTTTTTATTTACAAAAAAGATAAAAATAACTTCCAATTCAAATATTTTGTCGACTTAAACTTAGCTGCACTATTTTACAAAGAATATTGTATAACTACTAATGGTTACACAATATATAACTACAATATGTAATGCATATAGTATTTGTATGTGTAACCATTCCAAATTCTAGCATTACACTTTAATCATGGTGGAGAATCTCTCTCTTACTCTTTACATAAAATGTATCCAACAAAATGTAAAAACATTCTAAAAGAACTCTTCTGTGATTAATATCTATAGATTAACTTTTGTACAAAAATAAAAATGTGATATGGAATCCTCGAGATTATTTAATTGGCATAATTAGGCATAATTGGCATAATTAGGTTCTACAGAAGTCTTATTTCTTAATCCTTTCCCAAGAGTAAGTACTAACTGTTTGTCTTTTTTACCAGAAAGTTCCAAAATGACTTGAAATTCTTTTGTAACCTGTGAGGATCCTTGTTTTCATAATCTTCAATTTACCTTGTTAGCAGGACATCCAACAGTTAAAACCAACGGGTTTCCACCATTTAATAAAAAAAGTGTGCCTTTTAAAATACAGTCAGCATTCATCTTACTTTTTAAACAACCTGAAGCAACTTGCTCAGCTTGTTGAAAAAGAGATCAAGTTTGTTACAGCGATTGAAGAAGAACAGCTGTGGGAGTGTCCAGGTGCTAAAAATGAGAAACGTTTTCCACAGAGAATTGAGTTATCTAGTGAAGAAGATTTGATTGGTTTGGTTTTACTCATTTGGAGCATTGAAGTCGATATAAATAGTAGTATAGATTTTTTTAAATATAAAAAGTAAGTAATAAATAAATTTTATTCTGTAAATATGAAAATTACCTTTGATAATTTCTCTCCCCAAGAGCCTCTGGATATATTGCCTGACTTCGTTAAGTAAAAATTTCTTCAGCAATCAAAGCAAACTACAGTTGGGTAAATACAAATTTCAAGGGAATACCCAAGATATATATACATTACCATCAGACCTTCCATCGTTAAATTTACGTGAGATAAAAAGTTGGAACTTGCATAAAAAAATTCTCAGCAGCAGCAAAGAGCATTTCCTTCAACAACAGCCATTTTAATTGAACTCAAAGTGAATTAAATCCAAAAAATAACACAGGTGTCTTGTTTTAAATGACATATAGATAAAAATATGTAATTATGAAGAAAATGAAGTCTTTAAAAATTCTATAAAGTTTATATAGCTTTTATAATTTTTTTTTTTAGTTTTTTTTGAAAATTGATTTTAAATTATCTGATTCTCAATTAAGTAATTTTAAAAGTCATTTGTTTCATTTGATATGACACTCGTTTTTTTTTTTTGGATTTTAACCTTAATTTCTTTTTAATGGATTTTGACCATAAGCTTTTGATAACTCTAAGCATCTGCGTCTCGTTATTTTTTTATTCGAGACGAGACGAGACGATGATATCCGGGACACAATTTTTAAATTCCGAAAGAAAATTTATTGTCCCGGTTTAAAACTTTATTCCGCGACAGTTTATTCGTCAATTTTTTCCGGGACATTTCTCGTCTTGTTATGCTTGTTCCGGTTCATTTCGAAAAAACGATTCCGAGACGCACACCCTTAGATAACTCGAATTCATCGTTTTACAAGACTATTCATCATTTGTGAAATGTTAACACTCGATTTTTGAATTTAAAAATATTTTTAATGATCATTATAAACAATACTAAACAAATAATAAAGGTTTTGATTGGGTGAGACACGACATAATCCCTGGCAGTCTCTTTGGTTCACATTCATGCAGCAATTTGGAAAAAACAAAAAGCAACAATCAATTTTTACTTTTTCTTGGAACTTTTTTCCCATAAAAAAGTTGTAATACATTTTTAAATAAACAAATTATGATAATGGTATACTACTCCCTTATTTGCGCATTTCCCCACTTTTCACTAGGACACTCAATTAAGCATTCAATTATTTCAATTATAGCACTCAACTTGAACATTCGGCCAACGCAAGCAAAAGTAAAATACCTTAAGTGTATAAGATTTCTCATTTGTAAATTTTTTTCAATATTGGCCTTCTTTTTTTTGGCCCTGTTCCGAAGTGACCGCACTCAAAAATTAATACACGCAAAATATTCGTAAAGTTTTAAACGCCTTATACCGTCGTGTGACTTATGAAAGTCCTAGTTTACGGTATCTCAATTTATAAGAGCGAGTTTACACTATATAAATAATGAACTCAAAGTCTTGTCTTTAGAAAAATATTGCAGAATAATAAGTTTTTTAGTTTTACCCTACTTTAGGCGTGGATCCAAAAACTCTTGATTTAAGCTAAAATGAAGTTCGAGGCGATGATAAAAACCAAGTACTATAATTTTGTGTGGAATAAAAGAAAGTACTAATAAGTAAAAAAGAAAGTCCTAATGTTTAGTATTGTATATTTATTGAATATTAAAATGACTAATACACTAAATACATTATTTTTCTGACAGAAACTTATTAATTCAATAAATAAAAATACGTAAAAATAAAAAACAAAATTAAAAATACTTTTCCACTTTACTTAGTGTCAGATGTTTTAGCTGCTTTTTCTTGTTTTTCTTGTTAATCTTGTTTTTCTTTCGAATTTTCAGCCCGAATTCGCTTTTTTTCCTGTTTCTCAAACTCTTTTTCAATCTTTTCTCTCTCTCTCTCTCTTTCTTGCTTTTTCTCAATTCTCTGTCTTTTTAATTCTTATTTAGCTCTCTTTTTCTCCTCTAAACTAACAATATATGCGTGATGACTGATGATGACTATGAAGACTGATGAAACTTTTGTTGCTTGTTTTGTTTTTTTTTTACCCTGAAATTCTTCTGGATTAACATTCGTTCGCAAAGTTCATTAAACTAATGTTAAAAACGTCTCGTTAATTTCAACTCTAGATTCTGGCTGTGTAAAATTCTCAATGCTTACTGCAATTTCCTCTTATGGCATTTCAAGAACCACGTTTTTTTCTCGAGTTGTGGGATCAACCTCCTCTATTTTGTCCACTTTCTTCTGCAAGTGGACAAAATAGAGGATGTTGATCCCACAATTAGACGGCAAACAAATGATGAAAATTTTCTCGGCGAAATTGTCCAAATCTAAGGCCAGATGTGATTTTTACAAAAATATCTAATTAAAATATTTTCTCTAAATATTTATTTTACAATATACAAACTTTATCATTCGTTACGTTAAGACACTTTTACAGCATCGGACTTTGTTATGTCAAACAACGGTAACGTGGTGTGACCTAAAAAAGTCCTATGCTTCAAGAAAGTCCTAATCTAAGAAATAATTTTTTTTATAACAATAATAATAATAATAATAATAATAATAATAATAATAATAATAATAATAATAATAATAATAATAATAATAATAATAATAATAATAATAATAATAATAATAATAATAATAATAATAATAATAATAATAATAATAATAATAATAATAATAATAATAATAATAATAATAATAATAATAATAATAATAATAACAATAATAATAATAATAACAATAATAATAATAATGATTATTATTATTATTATTACTATTATTATTATTATTATTATTATTATTATTATTATTATTATTATTATTATTATTATTATTATTATCGTTATTATTATTATTATTATTATTATTATTATTATTATTATTATTATTATTATCATTATTATTATTATTATTATCATTATTATTATCATTATTATTATTATTATTATTATTATTATTATTATTATTATTATTATTATTATTATTATTATTATTATTGTTATAATAATAATAAAATCATTAGTGTAAAAAAACTTTGCTTCAAGTGTTTAGGAAGTGGAGATTTAAGTAAACAGTAAGCATGGGACCTTCGTCCAAAAATGAACATTGAATTCGAATTCAAAATTTGAAGAGAGAAAAGTTCGACTTCAGAAAATTTCGAACTTCGTCCCAGAGAATGTCCGGGTCCCGACAGGAACGGAACAAGACCCGACCCAAATGTGTAGCGGACACCGATAAAAGTCAAAATTAATTTTATCGGACTCTGATTACCCAAACTGGTATTACCCGATAATGCCCATAAGATCGGTAAGTTGAAATTTTTCATACCCGATCTGACTAAATCATTCGGGTAGTTTAAATTATCGGCACCCGACAGTTATTGATCCTACCGGTTCCAGAACCCGATTTACCGTTAAAAAAGTAAATCCCGAATGGTACTGTCGGGTTTTCTATGAAAAAGGTCCGTTTTGTTAAAAAATAATTGATATTTCTAAAAAATTCCGAAAGAGGAAAATAACCTTACTAATCGCAATAATTACATTTTCACTTGGCCTTTTGGCATTTAAACAAAATTTAATATATTTCCTCATGCTACTCACGCAATCCGATTGATAAAACTACAGTATCTCACCCTATATATGAAATGGTCAACTCTGGTTAGTTGTCACAAAAAATTCAAGATAAGTTCCCTTTTCCGTTTCTTAAAATGACTTTAGAAAAGTTGTAGTTTTAAAATTTTGAAATTAAAATTGGACGTGCGTAAAAAAGCAAAAAATTTCGAAAATGTTTGCAAGCCAGTTAAGTGCTCAGTCATCACAAAGTATAGACGATGTTGATACTAAAAACGAAGAAGGAAGTGAACGTGAAAAGGAAAATCCGACACTATCTTTAGATCCAGATGACCTGCCTCCCCATGAAAGCGGAGCCGGAGAACCAGGTAATACATTGCCAATTAGTTTAATTTCTTAGCTTAGTGCCTTTAAATTTTACACAGGGTGCTAATTGCCTTCATGCATTGCTTAGAGTTAAAAAAAATCCAGACAAGTTGTGTACCTGGTTGCCATTTACTTGGACCCTTGTTACAAATGTAATTAAAAAATCATTTAAAAATATTATTAATCAAAAATTTAAATGTAACTTGCTGTAGTCTACTTTTGTGCAAGTTCCCAATCCACCGTTAACGTGCCAGTTGTCAAAAGTTACATCTAAAGTTGCTAATAATAATAAATGCTACTAATGATCTGAAGTAATGCAATCTAAAGTTGCGAAAAATTCCAAAAATGCAAATAGATGTAAATATTTAGACACAAACTCAGTAAAAGTTGGTTTAAGTATCAAAAGTCTGCCCTTAAAGTCTTTTTGCCCATGAAACTCTAACTTTTTAAATTCTCTTTTATATTTTTAAGACCAATACATCAAGTTCTTGTAAGCCAAGTTCAAAGAAACAAAATTCATTCTCAAGAATATGGCCAAGGATCCTGAAAAAGCTGTCAAAGAGTTCTTGTCAAGTTTGTTCGGCAAAAGTGGGGAAGAAGACTCCGACATTGATCGATTCCTCGTCAACGACAGCCTTTGACACTCACAGTTTGGAAGCTTCTCTTTGAGCTTTAATCGGCTTAAGTAGCAAAAGAAGAGTGCGATTGGATTGAAAGGAAAACTTTTTGCCTATAAAAATAATCTTGAGAAACATCTACCCAAATTTTTCCAGGGCTGCCTTTGCTATCCTGCAAGTTCAGGATCCTTAGAGCGCTAGTTCAGCGTTACCAGACAGACAGACACGAAGGGATGAAATCGTATGGATCCTCTGAAAGCTAAAAAACTGCTCTTCATCAAGAGTAACTACTCTCAGTTTGAGAGAAAAATGTTGTTCAGAAAGCAAAAGCTCTTCATCAATTCCAAATGAGGACCCGAATGATGACATTAATATTATGGACATGTATGACATTAAAGAAGACAAAGAATTTGTCAAAAGTGATTTTTTAAAAATTGGTTCAGAATTCTTCCAATTTATTTCTTGCTAAGAATCTCATGAAAACAGTTTCTGAATCAGTACATCCCCAAACTTTAAATGTTTATTTGTAATCAGTATTAGGTAAAAGTTCCAAGGTGAAATGTTCCAAGGTGAAAAGTTCCAAGGTGAAAAGTGTTTTATTTCTATGATGACAAAGGCAACTAGTGTATTTAGAAAGTTAACTTTTGGTACCAAAATGGCATACATTTTCACATCATTTAACCTCTTTCACTTACTCATGTTGTTTAATTAACTGTGTACTTTAATTAAATTCTTATTAAGTCCCTGCTTAAGTAAGTTTAATTTAGTCCATTTTTAAATTTTACACTCTTCCAAAGATGCTAAAATTACCGCAAGCAATAACTCGTAGCAAAATTTCAGTAACTTTTAGTTATTTTCACAATTTTTAAAAATGTTTTACTTAGTTTCGGGACCCGAACGGCGACAAAGTCAAAAACCGAACGGGTTCGGGTTTTCGAATAAAAAAAAATTCAATACCCAAACGGGTACCCGGTAACTTATCGGTTTAGGTTCCTGAGCTATCGGTGCTCAATACACCGTTTGATCATTGTTTCGGGTTTCGGGTAGAAACTAAAAGCTCTTCATCAATTTCAAATGAGGAGCTAGATGATGAAACCTAGGAAGCCCCTGTTGATGCAATTAATGTTATGGACATGTATGACATTGAAGAAAACAAAGAATTTGTCGAAAATGATTTTTTAAAACTTGGTTCAGGTTTCTTTCAATTTATTTCATGCTAAGAAACTCATGAAAACAAACAGTTATATTTCCAAATTCTAAATGTAATATTTTGTAATCAGTATTAAAATTTCAAAGGTAAAAATTCAAAGGTAAAAATGCTATATTTGCTAGTGTTTTAGTTCTTTGGTGACTAAGGCAACTCATGTGTTAAGAAAGTTAACTTTTGGTTCCAAAACTGCATTTATTTTCACATGATTTAACCTGTTTCATTTAACTGATATTGTTTAATTAATTGTGGACTTTAATTAAATACTTCATTAGTTAACTCTCAGCTTAAATAAGTTTAATTTAGTACCTTACTTAAATTTTAGTTCATACATTTCACAGACCCAAAGATGTTAAAATTACATTTCACAGACCCAAAGATGTTAAAATTATCGTAAAGAATAACTCGTAGCAAATTTTAGCGATTTTCGCAATTTTTAAAATTTTACTAAGTTTTGAGACCCGAAGAGTGATAAAACCAAAAATCAAACGGGTTCAGGTTTCCGGGTATTAAAAAAATTCAATACCCAAACGTGTACCCGATAATTAACGGTTTCGGTTCTTTAACTGTTGGTGCTCTTTAATCCGTTCGATCAATGTTTCGGGCAAATGGGCTATCGGATACTTAACGAGTGTTTACCCGAACGGGTTCGGTACCCGAAAAGTTTTTCGAAGTTACCCGTTTGGTGGCCGAATGGGACCGATGATATTCCCTACTTCGTCAAGCCACAGTTGGACCTTCGTCAAATTAAGACGAAGTTGGGGGAAGTCTAAAAATGAAGTTTTAACAACGTTCAACAAAGTTTAACGAAGTCGGACGAAGTTGGGCAAAGTCTAAAAATGAAGTTTAACAAATTTTAACGAAGTTTAACAAATTTTAACGAAGTTTGACAAAGTATGACAAAGTTAGACAAAGTTAAACGAAACCGAAGTCGAATTCTAACTTGACTATGACCTTCGTGAATGTTTAAGTCAACTTCGAATTCGAAGGAAGTTAGCGGTGGTTTGACGAAGTTGAAAACTGTGGAAAACACTTCGAACTTCAGACCTTCGTATTATTTCACTTCGTTAAAATTCCTTCCATAAATTCAACGAAGTTTTTCTCCCATGCTTAGTAGACAGTGTTTACCTCAAATAAAATGTTTTAATTGTGGACGTCATAACCATGCTGCGTTATGTATTGATATACAGAATTCCAACCTACAAAATCAATCTCATCATAATTAGGGATGGCAAAATCCCGGACAGTCTCAATCCCGGGATTTCGAGATTGAAAACTTTATCCCTGGGAAATCCCGAGAAATCCCGGGATTTAATAAAAAACTGAAACAATCATTGGCGGTGAAGCATGTGAAGAACAAAGTACTCATGAAACACTGAAAAACGATTAACTTATTGATAATATATCTATATTATCAATAAATTAATCATTTTTCATTTTTTAGTTAACTAAAATAGTTCATTTACTAATGAACCTTAGCAATTTAAATTATAAAACAATACATTAAAAAGATAACACAATATAAATAAAAATAATAATTAAAAATAACATGAATATAAATGAGTATACATGAGTTTCACCTTAAAAAACTGTAAGCGTCAATCATTTCGTCTTTTAATCGCGTTCGATTTTTTAAGCATAAAAACCCAGCCACTGAGATTGCTCTTTCCGACTCCACACTTGTTGGCCATATAGATAGTATATAATCATATGCTTTTTGAAGGTGATTAACTCTTGTGGCACCACTTTCAAATAACGAAATATCTTTTTGAATTTTAGAAGTTACACTTTCTACCCTTATAGATTATAGGTTAAAAATATTTAATTAAGTTCTAATTTTTTTTTAAAGTTCCAAAGCTCCTAAACTTACGTTTCAACTTATTTCAACTTACGTTTCTTTATCAAATCTATAATTCTAACTGAATTTGTTACTGTGAAAACGATTACCGCGTTGAATAATTGTAAAAAAAAGTTTATTTATTTAATAAACCTTCTTTATTTCATAAACTTCATTAACTTAATCAGTAGTTGAAAAATTTTTGAGAACCACGCATACATTTCATCGCATAAGAATTATTATATAATTATATATAATTAATTATATTTAATTATTATATAATTTTTTATTGGGTTCTGTCTAATTTTTTTTTGGGTGTTGTGAAAATTTAACTTTTTCTTCGTTAAAATGTTTTATTGCTGTCATTTTTTATAATTAAAACTATAAGTATTTTTTGTTATTTATGTTTCTTAATTAAACTGATAATATTATTTATATAATTTTCAAATTTTTTCTTTTTATTACTAATTGTTAATTAAAGCTTTTATTAATAAATTCTTATAATAATAAAAAAAGCCGATAGAACCCTCTAATTCTCATGCGACAATTTGAACTTAAAATGAAGCCAAAAATTCGAAATTAAGCTAATTAAAAAATTGCAACGAGAATAAACAACTATGTAACAAGTATTTTACCAAAGACCATATTTACCAGACACAAATAAGTTGTACATCATAAAGTGTCTAGTAAATATGGTCTTTGTAAGTTAATAGCTTAGTTAATAGCTTAATCCCTACTTATCTTTACTTTTTTTTATTATATTCCCGAAATGCCGGGAAATTTTGTTTAAAATCCCGAGATTACGGGATCAACAATTTACACGGGATCCCGGGATTTTGGGATTTCGGGATTCCGGGATCCCGGGATTTCCATCCCTAATCATAATCAATCTAAAGGACAATTAACTTCAGTTGCAGAGGCTGCATCTGAAGGTAAACAATCTGTTTTGCTGCAAACTGTATCAACTAAAGTTGACCACAATGGCAATTTATATAATTGCAGAATACTTTTCGACAATTACTCCCAGTTAAGTTATATGTCACCCA
Organism: Hydra viridissima; assembly: GCF_058129835.1. Taxonomy (NCBI): domain Eukaryota; kingdom Metazoa; phylum Cnidaria; class Hydrozoa; order Anthoathecata; family Hydridae; genus Hydra; species Hydra viridissima. The sequence continues at coordinate 16,221,131 of NW_028324306.1, read as the reverse complement.
AGTTACATTAAAAGTTAAAAGTCAAAGCATTAGTACGAAAGAAATAAGTATAAAAACATTTTGTAACAAAAATACAACAGATATAGAAAAAGCCTATCTACAAATGGCATTATCCCGCTAGATAGTGATTATGTCTAGCTTCTATGGTTCAATGATATTAACGACATTTACATGAGCAACATAAATATGAAAGAAATTCGTACGGACTTTGTAGGGTACAATTCGGAGTAACATCATCTTCATTTCTCCTTTCAGCAACACTAGTCACACATACTGAACAATAAATAGACAGCAATCCAAATTTTGTTCACCAACTAATGACCTTATTACACAAAGATGATCTCATTACTGGAGCTAATTGTATAAACAAAGCACTTAAATTTTTTCAAAAAGCCAAATGTCATCTCTAAGATTCAGGTTTCAATCTACGAAAACTCTAAAGGAATTTCAGAATTTAATAAATGAACAAAACTTTCAGCCTCTCAGCACTACCGAAGAATTAGGTTCAAACTGGAACGAAGAAAGTGACAATTTTTATAACATTTGATTAATTGAAGTTTACAGATACGAAGACCACCCCAACAAAGCGGGAATGCGATTCATAGCACTTTTGATCTACTCGGTAAAATAAATCCAGTAATAGTACGGTGTAAAATATTTTTTCCGGAACTATGCTCTAACAAAAAAGGATAGAACACTAAGCTAGAGGATAATTTGATAATAGTGTGGCAAGCCATCGTTGATAATTTTCGTTTTTCCCAAAATATCATTATTCCAAGGTTGTATATTAATATTTTTGATAGTCCAGTCCTGGACATCTCATTGCATGGGTTTAGTGATACGAGTCTTAATGCTTACAGCTGTTGTCTCTTTTTATTATACTCCTTTATTGATAAAAAAACACCATTATTTACTAATTACAGCAAAATCTAGATTTCTCAAGTTAAGAAAAGTACTGTTCCGCGTCTAGAATTAAGAGCTACGTTGTTTCTAGTGGAAACCATGTCTATTGTTTTAAAAGAATTCTCTCCAACTTTAAGTTTTAAAGACGTTGTTTGCTGGACTGATTCTTCTATTGCCTGAAATTGAATTAATAGCAGTAAAAAAGTTTATCACCCCTTTATTCAAAAACGTGTACAAAAAATTCGAAATACTTTTGACATTTTCCACTGGAAAAATGTTGAATCTGAAAGCAACCCAGCAGATATAGCATCAAGAGGTTATGAAGACTTAATGGAGTGTAATTTAAATACACATAGCGCATACATTGAGAGTGTTCTAAATAATTATTGGAAGTGCTGGCGAAAAAATACATCACCGAAGTTAGAGAATATTATAGACACATAAAAACAAATGGCACAAACCAAATTGCATTAAATGATTTTGTATTCATAAACCGGAATAGTCCAGAAGTTGATCAGGTCACATGACAAGCAAATTCAAACAGCAGCACCAGTTAGTTACGTTAACAATTAGAAAGCAATTGTTATTGAACAACCCATTAACAAGCTAAATTTGCTGGAAGCTTCATATAAAACACTGGAGAAAAGATTAAGTAAAATTTTGCGATGAAGATAATATTAAACTTTTAGTTAAAAATTAATGTTGGGCGGGAAATATTGCGCGCAATCGCGCAGCCATTCAAGCCTCTCACACTTCTTTTTTTTTATGTAAAACGAGTATTTTGTTTCTCTCTTTTTCTTTTTACTAAAATAAAGATAGTTCATAGTATGCGTTTCTATAAGTAAAATATAAATTTCATTATATCGCATTCATGTAATACGACACTTTCCCGCTTGATGTACCACGAACGTCGTGCCATCATCTTAGTCCAGTCGTCTTCAATCCTTGATCATTTTATTAGCGCAAGTGCTGGATCAGCAGAATGTTATTTACTGGAGTATCTGAATCACTATTCTACTAGCAAACTATGGCTGGATTTAAATACAATAAACAAATCTGTTAAACCTCTTACTTTCTTTTAATTTCGAGCAATAAGGTTTTGTGTGATTTCAATGCCATCATAGAATAATTCCATCTTCAGCGAGTTCGGATTGTTTATCACGGATATTCTTAAACATAAGAACATCTGGTTTAGTTGAAGACTATCCTAGGCTAACAGTTAAGACATCTGCCAAAAGATTCCTAGACATGGTGCAAGCAAGCTATCCACAACGAGTTCCGGCCGATAGATGATTAAAAAAAATATAAAGGTCAAAAGAAAATTGTCTGTTGTTATAAAAAATCGTGGAATGAGGGTCGTGGTTTGGAACGAAAGTTGAGAAACCTTGAAAGTTGTACAAAATTTAAAGATTTTTTTAAAATTTGCGAAAATTTTGGAGTTTTTGAAAATTTAAAGAATATTTTCAAAACATTGAAATGAAATTTTGAAAATATTCTTTTTAAATTCTAAAAATTGTTAAGAAAATTTAGATAATGACAAGAGAAACTTTTGGAGGGTAAGATTTGAGTTTTCCAAGAAAAAATCTTTTTTGGCTATTTTTGAAGCACTCTAATACACTGCGACCATTTTCTATAGACGCATGTAAAATTTAGCGGATTTACAGTGTTACAGTGGTAATAAAATTGTTCTAATGGTACTTTTGAATAAGTATATGTAAGAAAACAATGATCCATTATGCATTTAATTATTAACTATCTTGATTGTATTAAAATAATTAAATTTTTAATATTCACGTGGCAATTTTCTATAGACGCACTAAAGTTTTTACGAGTTTTGTCGCAAATTTCTTATATTCTGTAGTATTTTTTATTTTGTGAGTCGAAATTGAGTTGAACTTAACTAAATGCCGAAAGGAAAGGTCCTTACCAATATTGAAAAAGGTCAAATATTAGCTTATCATCGAGAAAAAGTTCCAAATCGAGAAATTACTAGAAGATTGAAGAGATCAGATCACGTTATCCGTAATTTCTTGAAAAATCCAACAGATTATGCAACAATCAAGAGGAAACCAAAGAAATCTAAGGTTTCAGACCGTGAAAAACGCAGGATTGTTCGACTCGCATCAAATTCATCAAAAAGTTTGAAAACAATTAAGTCAGATTTGGGTTTAAATGTTTGCAAGGAGACGATTAGGAAAGTTCTCAAAGACAGCCCACACATTGTAAGATCAAAAATGAATAAAGCACCAAATTTGAAGCCTGTTCACAAACAGAAACGGATGGAATTCGCCCGCGAAAACATGGCACGCGATTGGGAACAAGTAAGAAATTTTAGATTAAATTCTCATAAATACGTGAGATGTCTAAATAGCTGAATATTTTTGTTTTCAATACCAGGTGATTTTTTCGGACGAGAAAAAGTTTAATCTTGATGGGCCTGATGGTTTTAGTGGCTACTGGCGTGATTTGAGGAGAGAACCCAAATATTTTTCGACAAGGAATTTTGGTGGTGGATCTTTGATGGTTTGGCTTGGGTTTTGTGCAACAGGAAAGTTAAATTTAGCATTTACATCTTCCAAAATGAAAAGTTCTGAATACATTGATGTGCTAAAATTATGTTTGATTCCATTTCAAAACAAATATCGACGCAAAAAGTTTGTTTTTCAACAAGATAACGCCAGCATTCACACAAGTAACGAGACTAAAGCTTGGTTTGAAGCTAAAAAAATCGAGCAAATGTGGTGGCCTGCTCGCAGTCCAGATTTGAATCCTGTTGAAAACATCTGGGGAATCATTGTAAGACGTATCTATGCTGACCAGAAGCAATATAACTCTGTGGCAGAGCTAAAAGAAGCGGTATCAGAATGCTGGGAGGATATGGAGCCAAAAGTGCTGGAAAACCTGGTGGGAAGTATGCCTAAACAAATTTATCAAGTAATTGAGCGCAAAGGAGGTCCAATCGAGTACTAAAAATGTGACAAAAACATTTTTTTTGGATAGTTTTGTTAAAAAATGTGAACTGCGTCTATAGAAAATAGTCAGCTATCTTTTGAATGTAATTCATTTATGATTGACCTATTTTCAAATTTGATATTAATTTTTGATAATTTTCATTACTTTTTGATATTTTATTTATAATTTATTGCAATGCTCTATAAAAATAAAGTTAAGTACATTTTTAAGACATAATCCACATGCGCCAATAGAAAATGGTCACAGTGTATATATAAAAAGGTGTAAAACGCACTAAAACTTATTATGTCATGATCAGAATTCAGAAGATTCATTTCATGGAGCTTAATTAAATGTTCTGAAAACAAGATTTGCATCGTTCTCTATTTTATAATTTATGTAAAAGTTTAAAGGAATTATTAGCATGTTGCATGAAGCGACTCTATTTTTAATAGAAAGTGCTATATATTATTGATAAACTTCATGCTAAGAAACCTTAGTATGATAGGCCAGAAAATATCAAAAGACAATTTAGTTTTAAATATTGCTCTATTTAATGAATACTTGGTGGTTTTCGCTCAGCACTTTTTTCACATTTGACAACCCTTTAAAAGTTCAGACAAAATGTTGTTTCATAAAACGCTCTAAGCATTTTTTAAACGATATAGACAAAGAAAGAGAGGAAAAAAAGAAAGAATTAAAAAATGAATTTAAAGTTCAGATTTTTACTGAGGTAGCTCCAAAACCTAATTGGATATTTAACATAGCATACTGGTAAAAGGTTAAGTAATAAACGTTTCGTTTGACCTTCCGATTAATGACGGACCGAAAGAAAACCACAACTCAACTTTTTCGTTAATAATCCGCGATTTTTAGATGAAATTTTAGTTATAAAGTTATTTCAAAACCTAACGAAAAGCTGATATTTTTTTTTGAAAACGTTTGATTCAAAACAGTTTCGGTTCGTTTTATTTAATTAATATCCGAAACGCAGTTACTTACGTTTTTTATGTTATGTTAAGATTAAATAGTAGAATCATTCTAAGTCAACTCAACAGGCTGTTTAACCCAATGATATATATTAACAAGATAACTAACTTCACAAAAATTCCGTAAGAAAAAGTGAAGCAAGTTTTTAGTTTTTAAAGCCGGTAGCCTCTTTATTTAAACTGAAAATAATTCATTATTGTTTAGATTTGTTTTTATAACTGCGTTATTTCTGGCAGACAGAAATTTTCGTTATTTCTGGCAGGCAGAGAGAAAAAATTTGCTTCTCTGCGGAAGCGACTGCTGGTAAAAATATTAAAACTTTTTTTACCAGCAGTCTCTTATTCCTAGGTGTTACTATTTATATTCGATCGAACTTACATTGTCTCCGAACACAAAATGGGAGGCCATTTTTCAATTTATCTTAAGGTGGTTTATAGCGCGTCTTGATATATTTTCTTGATATTTCACTTATATTGAGTTATGTTTATTAGTCAAAAAAAATTCATAAAGAAAACAGGAATATAGTTGTACTATATTAAAAAATTTTTTTTAATATAGTATTTTTAATGCTTTTTTTTCAGAACTAACGTCTCCTTTATTTCTCATTTTGTAGTTTAGAACTTTTAAACAGCTTTTTTAACAAGAAATTATTTTAAAAAAGATAAAAATTGGTTTCTTTTTAAAAAATACAAAACAAATAATGAAATATTTGTTTAAAAATTTTCCGTGGATCCTTTGAGATCTTAAAAATTTTCAGCGGTTTTAAGCAGTAGCAGGAACCAACACATGGTACTCTTCTTCCAGCTCAGATACCTGCTCATACACCTGCTCAGGAGCCAACACAGGCGATGAATCTGGAACAGGTTCGTTGAGGATATGTTGTGTTGGTATCGGATCAACAAATTTTAAACATTTAACCGAGATTTTAAAAAGCATTCTCCTGATATTTTGGACGTCTCGAGCTGAGAATCTTTCAGCCATTGAATATATTTTTTCCCTGCATCTTTCAATCTTTATTAAATCAGCACGACTAAAGCCTTGTTTAAACCCTTTTTTGTTCATTCTTCCGAAAGAGCACATTTCAGAAAACAAATCAAACAATTCAACAGGTCTTAAACCCTCTCGTCTCGATATGTTTTCAATCATCAATTGAATGTCAAATAAAGCAATACTTTCATTTTCCATCTTTTTTTATTTGGGAAGGAATTTATTTAACTCAAATTAAATTTTTTAAATTCTTCACATTTTCTGCGCGTTTTCACAATTTCGAAATTTTCGTACACATTGTCGAGCGCGGTGACTGTTTTTCAAGTCATTTAAATTTTTTAACTTTTGTCATGTTAAAAAATTTTTCAATTTTCGACTTTGCCGTTTTCAGATCCTTTCAGAATTTCAACTTTATATCTATTTTCCACTTTTCCATCTCGACGCTAAAAGTAACCCCATCCATGTTTTGTCGCTTTTTTCGCTTTGGAAATGGATTTGTATTCAATCACCTCGCCAGTTTCGATATGAGTTAATTTCAAAGAGAAAGGGTTTTTTTTGATTGATTTTAACCAGGAGTACTTGGGGTCATTGCTTCTTTCTTTTATGTCATGTATTCTCGGACGTCCCACGTGTCTCAATTCTTTTGCGTCTTTTAAAATTAAATCTTTATTGATCAGGTTATTTTCGAGCGCAATCGTCATCAACGGCGCCAAAGTGTTTGCCGTTTTAGAAATGCCATTTTCAATCAGCAAATTTTTTAAATACGATGTTGTGTATCTCATTTTTAAAACGGAAAGATTTTATTTAAGTCAATTCAATTTTTTAAATTCCCTTTAATATTTATTCAGATGGGTCATTAATAAACAGCAGTCATGTTGGTGCCATCGGACATGAATTTCATCATTTTATCAGAAATAACAACTGCGAATGTGACGGTACTTGCAAGAGGCGCAGTTCGATATTTAAGGTTCACCACCAGCAACTTCTGACGCCACTCTCTCTTTTTGCTTGCTGATATCAACAAAGAACAGTGGATACATTTTTATATATTCAATCAAGGACAATCCAGATTAAAAAACAAGTTCGTTTGTGCCGTAATATTTTTCATCAAACAAGAATGCATCTGAATGGGCCATGACAACTTTCCTTTCTCCAAAATTCAAGTCGTAGTTTTAATTTGGATACTTTATTCAATTAAGTGTCACGTAAAAATTGCTGACATCACAATGGTCAAATATGGATGGGTTTTCAATTTGACTGGAAGATCTGTTCTGCTGAAGTCCTAATATGATGAATCTTGGAACGCTTTTGTCAGTGATTCTTCCAAGCGACCTGGTGAATTCTGTCACTCCGGATGGAATGGCTTCCTTTCGCATTTGTTTGACTTTTAAGCCACTTGAATGGGTATCTTTTTAGCGATTAAATTCATAAAATCGTTCTTCCTCAAAATATCCAATTCAACTTGAGGCATATATAGTCTGAATTTTTTAAGGTCTATTTTTCCCGCACTGACGCTATCAGCTCTGTAAATAGCATCATCACTTTCTTTCTTTGTAAAGTTAATGGTGTGTCTGAATCCGTAAACGACTTTGTCATATGTCTCGCAAAATCCAAAACTGTGCTTCATAGGAATTCTAAGTGAGAAATGATCGTGTCTGAAGAATTTAAATCGAGATTTGTTGGAAAGTGCTCAAAAAAATCAATTTTTTCAATGCCAGTTTTGAATTCCGGATTTTCAGTAACTCTTCATCTGTCGGTATTTATCATTTTTATATGAAATTAAATTTTTTTAAACTATATTACGCTCATTCAAAATGCGCCAATTCATGTGGGTCCGAAGGACCCTAAAAGTCCTGTCTTTTACAACTGGTCTACACAGTCTAAAAAGTCTACACAGTCTAAAAAGTCTACACAGTCTAAAAAGTCTACACAGTCTAAAAAGTCTACACGGTTTCAAAATGCTTCACGCAATTCCAGTCTTGGCGTACAATTTCTCAATGGTCTTTTTACCCTTTTCAATGGCCACGTTTTTTAAAATGATATCGATGAATCTTTTAATCAATGTACCTCATTATCGACTTATACTTGTATTTGGCATATGGACACAGCCTCATTTCTCGACCCTGTATTTCCGGCATGCCAAGCAGCGATGCTTAAGTCAAGCCTTTGCACGAGCGCATTTGGATCGCTTGGAGGAAAAAAGACTCCATGACCTTTTATACCCTTTTCAGAACGCACCATTTTTTCCCAAATGGGTCTTATTATTTGTCGATATTTTTCGCTCCTTGAGGCTTTGGCTTGTTTGGATGTGAATCTTGTCCTATGGCTTCACTCTCGATCAGAATTTTTGAGTAATTTTGCAAATCTTCATCGGTAACGTCGCTCCATTTGTTGGGAGGAGTAGATTTTGTCATGAGCTCCCAAAGACCATTTGTTCCTTCGTACCTTTCTTCACCAATAATCATATCATTTCCATCCACAGACATCTCCATTTTTCCAATATACATTTTATCTCCAATTTTATTCATTTCAAATTTCTATTCTTTTTTCGATCGTAAACCTCATTGTACATGCTCAAATAGTGGGACGAAATATCACCTAATTCATATGGTTAATCCAGCTCTTTCATTGTGGGCTCGACTGGAAGATCTTTCATGCTCTTGATCACTTCTCTCACAATCTCATCCCCTTTGTTCAGGTCTTGTATTTTAAAAAAAGGTTTTTAAAATACGCGGAAAAAAACTTCAACAAAAAAACACGGACAACTTTTTTAAGTTTTTTAATTTTTTTAAAATTCGCTTGCGAATCATTTTTTAAACATGTTGCTCAAAGCTTGAATGACGTTCTCTCTTCCTTTATTGATCAAATACTCTTTTGCGATTTCGTCAGTGTTGCTTTTTGTTTTTGTCCGTATTTCATCCATCATGGACTTAAACTTTTGAAGCTCGCTTAAAATCAATTCATACTCTGAATCGCTTATTTTTCCATCCATTAAAGCTTTTGAAATGTGGTTGCTGATGGTGTTCAATTTTGACTCTGCAAGAACTTTTAATTTTTCATGCTTCTCCGCTTTTAATGCCAGTTTTTTGTTCACTTGGCCTCCCACAATGGATAAAAACCCCACTCCAATGGCAACACCCTCGCACGCAATCGCTGCTGGAATGGCAATAATGGATGTCAAGAGTTCAATTCCTGAAGTCCCCAGAGCAATGCACAGCACCTGCATCGAGTTGTCCACATTCGAAATAGTTCTGAAAGCGCGATGGTACTTTTTGCTGAGAGCCTATCTCTTTACCTTTTTATCCTCAATCTCTTATAAAATCTCGCTTATTTTTTGAAGACGGTAAATATGAGCTTCATCCGCCGGAGCCGTTGGAAGAGTCGGATACAGCTCTCCGCACGAATTGTTCTTTTCATTATATTCTATTTTTTAATTATATAAATATTTTAATTCAAATCAACGTGTATGATTTTACAAAATTTCTCGCCTTTTTTTAACGGTGACGTCCTGATTGTTGTAATTGTGAACATCCATAATGACTTCATTTACAGACTCTGAAATAACATCATCGTTTTTTCTGTAATTCAATTGATCGCTGATTTTGTTCATTAAAGTGACGACCGCAATGCCTTTTCCTAATTGCAGTCCGACTGACAGCGATTTCGTCGTGTGCAAAAGAGCTATAAATCTAATGTATTTCTGAACAAAAATCTCGTGCTCACACTTGTCCAAAAATGAGAATAATTACTCCAAAAAGCACCGGAAAAAGTTCCAAGTGGAATATGCAATACCTGCAGGGTTCTTTTAGGAAAAAAGTGCAAAGGTGAAAATGTGGCTCTCCCAAAACTTTATGATTTCACAGAAGTCCTGGTTAGACCAGAGACACGTGGTCAGCCTTGTGGTTGCATTATTTGTCGAAATGGTCATTTGAAAGCACTTCAAAAGCACCCTTTGGACAAATCTGAATCTTCAGGAGCTTCACAAAATCAAATAAGATGTTCAGAATGTCTCACACCTGTTGCAAGAGGAGTGTCACATCAGTGCAATCAATACACCTTCAAAGAAAATCTTAAAGAACGTGCTTCCGAGGATCCAAAAGCCAGTGAACAGATTGCATCGACTGTTATCTCAGCAAAACAGTCCTCACCCCATGGAACAGTCAGAATTGCGCAAAGTGGTGGAGGCCATCCCATGCCAATTACTCCGAGTTAAGGGAATCTTGCTTAATACTCCAACAGTAAAAGTACTACATAAAATGTTTTGCATTTTAATAAGGCCACTACTTTTAGGTGTCTCAAGTTAGTGTTTTTCAAATTTCTTTCCTAAAGGTCCTTCAAACCCCAAGAGACTGTTTGGTGATGTGCCACTTCTACGAGCTCAAGATCTTGTCTGCATACAAAACAGCACTCGACTGCCAAACACCAGCATCAAAAAACTTGCGTCTACATTAAACCAAGTCAAAAATAAAAAAGTTGTTGAGCCAAGATTTAAAGAAAAGTTTCTTGACATTGGAAAGCAATCGGCAGACCACTTCTCACACACATGCATATCCATTTCAACTGACAAGCAGCAGTACAGAAAACAACTTGTGATTCACTGCAAAAATCTGTCTGAGCTACTGAATGATGTCTTGTTGCAACGTCATGTTCAAGGTGACTACTTGGTGAAGTTGGGCATCAATGGTGGAGGTGGTTTCCTTAAAGTCAGTCTTGGCATTCAAGAAGAAGAAACAAGACTTCCATCCATTTCACCACCAGGTAAAAAGGCTGTGTTATTTCAAACACCCTGAGACAGTGGAGTTAAGCGCCAACTTCTGGTTGCAGTTGCGGAGGATGTTCCTGAAAGTTATGATAACCTCAAAAGCATCTTGTCTTTAATTTGTCCAAGTGGAGTAGATTGTTCTTTGTCCTGTGACATGAAGTTAGCAAACCTTGTTTGCGGGCTTCAACTCCATGCCAGCTCTCATCCATGTACTTGGTGTGATGCAGATCACCGTAACTTGTCACAATGTGGAAAACTCCGCACTTTTGGCTCAATAAGAAAGTGCTTTGCTTCATTTCAAGATTCAGGTCTGGACCACAAGAAGGCCGAGCAGTTTCAAAATGTAATCCACTCTTAGATGTGCATGACTCTACTTTTGTTCTTGACAAGATCCCACCCATGGAACTTCATCTTGGTGTGGTGAACCATTTGTTTAAAACACTGAAAGAAACCTGGGATAAAGCTGATAAATGGCCAAAAGCGCTTCACATCAAGCTTCAGCCATTTCATGGAGGCCAGTTTGCTGGCAATGAGTGCCGAAAACTTTTGAAACATGTTGATCTTCTTCAAAGACTTGCTGAAGAAGACTCAGCATCCCAAGTTTTTCCATGGATTGATACACTCAGAGAGTTTGATGCAGTTGTGTCCCCTTGTTTTGGAAATCAGTTGCAGAGTAACTATGCTGAAAAATTCACACAGTTCAAAAATTCCTTCCTTTCTACACGCCGTCTTCTTTCATGTCAAGGAAGTCATTGATCACAGGAAGGAATCTCTTGGCAAGTACAGTGAGCAGGCCACAAAGGAATTGCATCACAACTTCAGGACACATTGGGAAAGATACAAGAGGCCAATAGACCATCCAGAATATTTGCGAAACCTACAAAATTGTCTTGTTGATTTCAAGAGCAAGAACTTGTGAAAGCATTGGCTCCTCTTGAAAACCTGTTGAAATTTTTCAAGAAAATCATCATTTTGAATTTAAAATTCTGATTAAAATTAAAGGAGCGCACTGTTTGTTTTTTGAATTTAATATGTGGAAAGTGCTGTGAAGACATTTTTGATGACATAAGAAAAAATAACCTTGTATTTATTGAGAATAAAATGTTGACAAAAGCAAAAATTGTTTTATTATGATTCTCAAAGCAGTCAACACACAATTTCTGACTTATTTTTATGTTTTTTATTCCAAAGATACATGTTGTACCAATTTGCAAACTTTATTGACTATGCCGAAATCTTCAAAGTGAATTTTTTTTCTCGGACGGTGATAAAAGATTTCAAATTTTGGATTTTTCATATCAGGAAGGTGTGTATATTGTTCCCACTTAAGGGTTTTTCCGGTGCTTTTTGGAGTAATTATTCTCATTTTTGGACAAGTGTGTGCTGTCCGTTAACGTTGTAATAGGTGGGATGATCCAACTTTATTTTGGTCACAATTATATTGCCCGGCCTTTTTACCTCCAACTCTTTAATTCTTTCCTCCAAATGACCAAATTGCAAATCCAAACTTTGGACTTTTACTGAAGCGACGTTTTTAAACAACTTGTGAGGAGCATGCATTTTAATATGCGAAAAGAAAATTTTTAGGTCGTTTTTTGCAAAATTATAAGTTCTTTATTATCCACCCACGAGTTGAATGAGTCTGGGTATCCTAGCCATTTGACTAACAACTTGTTCTTTTGTTTACGAATCACTTTTTCAATTCTAAATATGTCTTGATGAGTCTTTTGCATTTCCTGTTCATAAAAAGGTCCTTGAATTTCTTCACCATTGGCGTCGGTGATTTTATACGTGGGTGGATCCATGTACTGAATTTTTGACACTGTGAAAACCTCTTCACTCCATCTCGGTGTGTACCCTTTTTCAACATTGGACTTCTTTTTAGTGATCCTCACTTTTTCACCAATCAAAAATTTTGGTTCTTGTCTTTCAGTATGTACCTCTCCATACAGATTCATGCAGACCTTTTTTTTGTTCTTTTCATCGCTGGCTTCAACTGGAGTCACTTTGATGGAAGAGTGTTTTGTGCTGTTGTAACTGCTCACCATTTCATCTAAAACGTCAATGTATTTTTTGGTGTTGTTTCTGAAAAGTATTTAAACATTTCTCCTTTCATCGTTCTGTTCCATCGTTCAACGGCGCAACATTTTTCTTCGTTTTCAGTGGAGTGTAATTGCACGTCCAGCGCTTTCACATGCTTGTTATAAAATTCTTTTCCTTTGTCCACCCACATTTTAGAACACTTTCTTTTTTCGAAGATTTTACTCAAAGCTTCAGCCACATCAAGACCCGTTTTGCTTTTTAAAGGAACAATCCATCCATACTTTGAAAACAAGTCAATCACCATGAGCAAGTATTTTACGCCGTTGTTGAATTTCGAAAACGATTGCATGTCGACTAAGTCAGCAGCCCATATTTCATCAACGTCATTCACAATCACTTTTCTTCTTTTGAAATGATGAGTCATTTTGGGTATGGGGTTCATTTCTTCAAGCATCATTTGATCCGCTACAACCCTGTTTTGCCTATCGTTGAAATACTTGTAAGCAAGGTCGTGATGATATGCCGCACTGTCCACCCAATCCACGGGTTTGCTCGATTCCTGATACATGTCTGTGGAGGTAAGTCTCTTGTCCAAGGTTGTGCCAGATCCTGCGAAGTTCATGCCAGGAATGTGCATTTCTCCTGGAAACTTTGCCCACGGCAGCTTGATTTTGCTGGATAGTTTGTTTAGTGATTCTACCAAGTCACCTCCTTTTGTGGACGATAAAAATTTATTCTTGGTCGTTCCGCAAACTTCGCAAGTACCTTTAAGCATTTTTTTGTTGTTTCTGGAGACTTCGTTCCTCAAGTGAATCGTCTCGGTTTTTCTTTTGCATTTGACGCGGTACATTTTATATTTAGAAAAATTTTTTTAAGATAAAAATGGAAATTACCAATTTGTCATGGAATTTTGAAAAGAGCAAAAGGAACAACAACAAGCTTTTGCCAAGAAGCATAAGAGAAATCATCATCGGAAAGTCAGGTTGTGGAAAAACAACTTTGCTGCTGAATTTGCTGCTGAGACCGGGATGGCTCGATTACAACAATTTTCAGGTGTTTGGAAAGTCCCTTTTACAACCTGAATACAAAGTACCCAAAAGCTCGTTTGAGAAGAAATTGCCCAAAGAGGTCATCCTCGATTTTTTTAAAGTACAAGGGAAAATTGAAAAATTGAATTTAAACTCTAAATGTGTGATTGACGACCTTTCAAAAAATTATGGTGATGAAACCGACATGGAATGCCAATTTTTTGAAACAACTTACGACATGCCTGAGCCTGAATATCTGGACGCCACGAAAACAATTTAATGATCTTTGACAATTTGCAATTGACCAAACAAAACAAGTGCGAAAAATATTACATCAGAGGAAGGCATTCCAACGTCGACTGCTTTTACCTGGCTCAAAATTATTTCATGCTCCGCAGACAAACCATCAGAGAAAATGCGAATTTTATTTGCCTCGTTCCACAGGACCAAAAAAACGTCGACCACATTTATCGAGACCATGTTTCTAGCGATATGGAAAAAGAAGAGTTTAAAAAGTTTTACAAACATTGCTGGTCTCAACCCCACGGATTTGCCGTCATCGATTTGTCCTCCAAGAAGAACTACGGGAAATATCGAAGCGGATTTGACAATGTTTATTTTCCATAAGAAACAATTTAAAAAATGATGCATAATAAAATAAAATGCCAGAGATTATAATCGATGTGGATGGAAAATCAAGCGTGATCACAACAGATTTTTTAGACAAAATCGGTTTTGAAAAAGGGAAAATTTATGAGATGGCTTTTCTTGGTATGGAGACGCTCAACAGCATTCCAAATATCAACAGCAAAAACAATTCTTTCAGGTACAGCATGAACAATGGATACAATTGGGAAAACATTGTCATTCCAGATGGAAGTTACGACATTAAAGATATCAATGAGTATTTGCAAAAGTCTATTTCAAGCACGATAAAAAATTACTCTTCACAAAGCGGAAGTTGTGTCGCTGCAAATAAAATTAGTTACTCTCCAAAGAACATTAAAATTGGATACAATCTTAATACTTTGAAATCAAACATTAAACTCAGTTTAAATTATTTAATGAATCTGAATGTGGAAAACAGCATTGCTTCAGTTTTGGGGTTTGCTAAAAAAAAGTTTAATTTTGAATATGAGTCTGACAATATTGTACAAATTTCAAGCATTAACACAATCAGGATCCTCAACAACGTCATTGTGTCGGCATATATTAATGGATCCCAATTAAATTGCATTTACTCCTTTTATCCAAACGTAGGTCCAGGTTTTAAAATCATTGAGAGACCCACTATTTGGTTTATCTTCCTGTAAAATTATATGAGATTTCCACAATGGTCACTCGTATTATCGACCAAAATGGAAATTTGGTTGATTTTCGTGGTGAGGATATTACAATCAGATATCACATTCGAGAAATGAAATAAATATTTTCGACGTTTTAAAAAATAAACAAATATTTCAGTGTCAAAGTAAATGTTTCACAAGGTCAAGCTGACAGAATAAAAAAATCAATAATGAATGGAAAGGATGTGAGCATCAGGCTTTCAAAGGACAATTTAAATAGAAGAGACGTGCTGTTCGTGACGGAAAAGCAATATGAAAAAATTGTGAACGCTCTACGTCGAGAAGTCGGAGTAACCATTAAAATGAGCAAAACTCAAGTGGAATACAACTCAAAAGTGAAAGGAGGATTTATCGGAGCTCTTTTACCATTATTAGGAATGCTTGCAGCGCGAGCGGCTCCCGTAGTTGCAACAGGTTTGTTGGGTGGACTTGCTTCGACTGCAGGGTCAGCGATGGTGGATAAAATTGCAGGACGTGGCATTGTGTCCCTCAAAAAAAATGGTAACGGAATAAAGATGAAAACTCTGAGAGGAGACGGATTGTTTTTAACACCATGGGTAAAAGGAAGCTCAGTAAGAGATGGAGTTTATGTAAAGAGCGGAAAAGGATATGAATCTGTTGGAGCTGGTTTATTGCTAGAACCCAACTCTCCATCTCAAGCATTCCCTTTTTAAATTTGATTTTGTAAAACAACTTTCAAGACGTTGTCAACACCTTGTGGTGACGTTACAAACTGAAAAATTTTTAAAAATAAAGTTTTTAAAAAAAAATGCACGGTTACATTATGATCAAAATGGCTCAGAAAATTAGGCAGAATCAAAGACCACAAAATGCACAAGATGCATAAATATATAATTCAGAACCCATGCGCACGAAATGCGTACCATGCGAAAAATATGAAAAAATGAAAATGAGCCAGAACCCGGTTTTCCTAGTAGTGTCAAAATACTGCATCGATTAGAGTTTAGCGATCCTGTAAAAGGGGTATGGGATGCTTAGGTGATTCACAATGGACTAGTATTGTGGTGTAATGCAAGTAGCATGGCAATGGTAGTTGTTCTAGTATTAAATGGTGCAATAATTGAGGCTGCAGCATGGCTACGAAGCATCAATGATGTCATGCATACTAAAGTTGCTGAACTAGAAGCTGTGATACGTGGGATAAACGTAGCTGTCAAGTGGGATATAAAGAACCAATCAGTGATCGTTGACTCAGTAATCGTACATGGATGGCTAAAAGTTGTCTGACCGAAAGTCAAAGAGTTCGATCCAATGGACTATCAGAAATGCTCATAAAACGAAGACTTTTAGTATTAGGAGATTTAATAAAGGAACATCAAATGAACATAGTGCCTAAAGTGGGTTCTATCGTCTGAAAACAAAACTGACGCATTAAGAAGAGTTCCAAAGACCTGGTTAAATAAGCTTTCACGTAAAAACGTTAAAAGGACTATGCGGGTTGAATGTTGCAAATGAAATTTGTAAATGTCAAACTCAAAGCATCATTTCGGTGTTAATCGGACAATGTTTACAGTGCAACGCATAATTCCACAAGTAATAAGAAAAGATGTCAAAGAATCTGTACTCTTGCTGTCAGAGTTTTACAATTGATTTAGCAACAATGAAATGGGAACACGGAGTGCAAGATGTTCCCGATACATGATATAGTTTTGCCTGAGATGCGACTCACTAATAAGTGTCAACCTTCCTAAAAATGATTGACTGTGGTCCGAGTCAATTCGCAGTGTGGAGAAAAATGCCATCCAAAGATATCAAAAGTGTTCTAATTTAATATTTAGGAAGCATGGTCCACCACGAAAACTATTGATGGACAATAGAGAGGTGTTTAGATCGATTAAGCTTTCGATATTTTGTGAGAAATCGTGTGCAGTAAAAATGAATAGATGTGCATGTAGATCAGGTGTTTACGTTCGTCTCGTTGACGCAAAGTTCACCTCAAATGTGGAAAATTGGCAACGCAACCAACATATTCACAAAAACAAGTATATTAATTAATATTGTACCAAAACATGTGCGAGATGTGAGGAAAGTACCTGCATTAGATTTAAATAATAAAAAGAAAGTTTGAATAAAAAATATTAACAGCGAATATAGTGAAAATGATGATGAAATGGATAATATAGGTAACTTTATTGTCAGAAACAAAGAGAAAGAAGAGGCAGATGTTTACGATGATGAAGAAGATAACAGTTTAGAAACTATAGGTGATGAAGTGCTGTCAGTGATCAGACAGTTTACCAAAGAAAGAAGAATGCCAATATATTTAACTGATTATGTAACTTAAGATCTTCATTTATTAGTTTTATTTTTTAGGGGGGATGTTATAATAGCCTATTGTCATATTTCATTGTACTTAACATAAGATATTTTGTAATTTCGCCCTAGAGATTTACGAATAAATGTATATAAATTTTACAACTATGCAAAAGTAAAAAGAGAGGAAAAAAATGTAAATATACAACCATAATAGAATAGGAAAAGTCATTGGGTCCCGTTCGGCCGCCGAACGGGTATTTTCAAAAAATTTTTTGGGTCCCGAACCCGTTCAGGTACTAACCCGTTAAATACCCAATATCCCGATAACCCGAAACAATGATCAAACGGTGTATTGAGCACCGATAGCTCAGGAACCAAAACCGATAAGTTATCGGGTACCCGTTTGAGTATTGAAATTTTTTTTATTCGAAAACCCGAACCCGTTCCGTTTTTGGCTTTATCGCCGTTCGGGTCTCGAAACTAAGTAAAACATTTTTAAAAATTGCGAAAATAACTAAAAGTCACTGAATTTTTGCTACGAGTTATTGCTTGCGGTAATTTTAGCATCTTTGGAAGAGTGTGAAATGTATAATGCAAAATTTAAAAAATGGACTAAATTAAACTTACTTAAGCAGGGACTTAATGAGTATTTAATTAAAGTACACAGTTAATTAAACAACATGAGTAAGTGAAAGAGGTTAAATGATGTGAAAATGTATGCCATTTTGGTACCAAAAGTTAACTTTCTAAATACACTAGTTGCCTTTGTCATCATAGAAATAAAACACTGGCAAGTATAGCATTTCACCTTGGAACTTTTACCTAATACTGATTACAAATAAACATTTAAAGTTTGGGGATGTACTGATTCAGAAACTGTTTTCATGAGATTCTTAGCAAGAAATAAATTGGAAGAATTCCGAACCAATTTTTAAAAAATCACTTTTGACAAATTCTTTGTCTTCTTTAATGTCATACGTGTCCATAATCTTAATGTCATCATTCGGGTCCTCATTTGGAATTGATGAAGAGCTTTTGCTTTCTGAACAACATTTTTCTCTCAAACTGAGAGTAGTTACTCTTGATGAAGAGCAGTTTTTTAGCTTTCAGAGGATCCATACGATTTCATCCCTTCGTGTCTGTCTGTCTGGTAGCGCTGAACAAGCGCTCTAAGGATCCTGAACTTGCAGGATAGCAAAGGCAGCCCTGGAAAAATTTGGGTAGATTATTTTTCCTCATCCTCAAGATTATTTTTATAGGCAAAAAGTTCTCCTTTCAATCCAATCGCACTCTTCTTCTGCTACTTAAGCCGAATAAAGCTCAAAGAGAAGCTTCCAAACTGTGAGTGTCAAAGGCTGTCGTTGACGAAGTATGGATCAATGTCGGAGTCTTTTTCCCCACTTTTGCCGAACAAACTTGACAAGAACTCTTTGACAGCTTTTTCAGGATCCTTAGCCATATTCTGGAGACTGAATTTTGTTTCTTTGAACTTGGCTTACAAGAACTTGATGTATTGGTCTTAAAAATATAAAAGAGAATTTAAAAAGTTAGAGTTTCATGGGCAAAAAGACTTTAAGGGCAGACTTTTCAAACTTAAACCAACTTTTACTGAGTTTGTGTCCAAATATTTACATCTATTTGCATTTTTGGAATTATTCGCAACTTTAGATTGCATTACTTCAGATCATTAGTAACATTTATTATTATTAGCAACTTTAGATGTTACTTTTGACAATTAGCACCTCTAATGGTGGATTGTAAACTTGCACAAAAGTAGACTACAGCCACTTACTTTGTAATTTTTGACAAATGGTGTTTTTAAATGATTTTTCAATCACATTTGTAACAAGGGTTCAAGTGGTTGGCAACCAGAAAGACAACTTGTCTGGATTTTTTTTAGCTTTAAGCAATTCTTGAAAGCAGTTAGCACCCTAAGTAAAATTTACAGGCTCCAAACAAGGAAATTAAACTAATTAGCAATATATAACCTGGTTTTTTGGCTTTGCTGAGGAGGCAGGCATTTGAATCTGAAGATAGTTGGATTTTCTTTTTCACGATCACTTCCTTCTCTGTTTTCAGTAGCAACATCGCCTAGACCTTATGATGATTGAGCACTTGACTGGCTAGTAAACATTTTCGAAATGCTTTTCTCTTTTACGCACGCCCGATTTTAAAATCAAAGTTTTAAAAATACAACCTTTCTAACATCATTTCAAGAAACGGAAAAGGAGATAATTCTGACACACAATGATGCTTTATGACCACTTTTGCTGGTTTTGGCTTACCTTGGGTTTTTTGTAACAACCACTCAGAGTCGAGCATTTCAAATATAAGGTGAGATAAAGTAATTTTGCCGAACGGATGGCGTGAAAAGCATAAGAAAACTTATTAAATTTTGTTTAACTGCCAAAAGGCCAAGTGAAAATGTCATTATTGCGATTATTACGGTTACATTGCACTTTGGTAACTTTTTTAGAAATATCAATTATCTTTAAACAAAATGGAGCTTTTTCACAAAATACACCACAGAACCGTTTGGGTAATCGAGTTCGATTAGGTTAATCGGGTTCGAGAACCGTTAGGATCAATATTTTTCGGGAACCGATTATTTAAATTACCCGAAAGATTGAATCGGGTTGGGTATGAAAAAGTTCGACTACCCGATTTTATCGGCTTTATCGGGTAATACCCGTTCGGGTAATCGGAGTCCAATAAAATTGTTTTTAGCTTTTATCGGTGTCCGAAACCCGTTCGGGTTGGGACTCGTTCGATTTCTATCGGGACCCAGACATTCCCTTTAATAGAAATATAGTCGCCTTAATTTTACACAAAAAAACATTATAAAGTAAATCAGTTCATGGGGCATAAAACAGGATTGGATAAATTTTCTTTTATCGAGAAAAAATGCAAATCGATTTCACTTAAACATGAATATTTTATTATTACATAAATTACATAAATTACATAAATTACAAATAATAAATTAAAAGCTTCAGTATTGGTCAAGTAATTTATAAATTAAGTTATATATATATTAGTCTAACAATTTATATTTTTAGATATACAATTTTATAAACTGCAATACAAAAACTTGCGATTTCAACGTTAGATTTATTCTATGACTCTGTTTTAACATTACAAAAGTGCATAATTGTTTTTTTAATGTAAAAGATTTATTTGTGTAAATAAAATGATGTATTTATATGCATATATTTATCTTGCTAAAAAACTTTTGCTATTTTGAACCTATAAAAAGTTCTACAAAAAGATTTTAATATTTTAATGATCTATTTTAACGTGTGAAAAGTTCTATTTTAGAAAATGCGATTTTTATTAAAAGAAATATAAATTTAATTCGTCATTAACGGAAATCTCAACACCGGTGTTTATTCGAAAAATTGATATACAAAATAAAAACTTTTGGTTCAAAAAATTAAATGTATTTAAACAAATGAAAAGTATAAAAGTTTACTCATCACAACACCTTTTCTTTTAAGCATCACAGTTTGGTTTTATGTTTTAAACAACACGATTCGATTCAAACTTAAAGCTCAAAATCGACACTTCGGTTTTCAACTTTCTGAATCAAGGTTTCGGCCCTGTGCGGATTTTTATACCTCCATTTGATAAATGCAAAAATAACTAGAGCAGCAATCACCACAGAAAGTGGTACTAGTATATACCCAAGTACAAGGTAAAGTGAGTTTCTTTTCACAAATTCTTTCTTTGGTACAAGGGTTGGATTTGCTGAAAATAACAAACAACATTTAGTATTTTTTTAGAAATTAAAAAAAAAAAAATCTTATAAAAACAATGCCATATAAAGTTACAAATGCACATAAATGATATAAAGCAATCCATATAAAGATAAAAAAAATTTAATTTTTTAAAATATTAAATTTAAATAGAGCAAAAATTAGGTTGGTTTAGAGATACACATTTAAAAAATTTATATAAAAACATGAAGCCCCTTTAAGTTGAAAAACAATTACAAAAAAAAATTTTTGAAGTAGAATAAAGGCCCAAGGTACCTTTATGCCGATGACCTCTGTAAAAAAAATATTTAGGTTTTATGTCTTTTTTTTCTTTTTGGTAGAAGTAAAAACCTGACTATTAAATGTATATTAGTATTAGGATAAAATTTGTAGTATCATAAGTTATAATATTAGTATATAAGTTAAGTCATAGTGAAAGGAAATTAGTAAATAAAAACAAAAAAAGACAAAAAAATACCATCAGCTGGTGGGCTTATACTAGGTCCTAACGTTGGAGGATCGACTCTACTGTTACACATTGATGTGCTGCAGCAACAGTACCATCTATTGTGATAAGGGTGGTAACTTAAAGGACATCTATCGAAACCACATTCCAATCCTCCATGCTCAAAACATGAAAAAAATATATGCTGAAGTTTTCCACCAATATTACTATAAATAGCTTGGCATTGCGTCAAATAATCATCGCAAACTTTTTCATCACATTTTGTTTTATCTTGATAGCAAGTGGAATTATTTTCAGTATTACTCAAATTTGCCTGAAGACATTTATGAGGTTGAGTTTTATTAACGTGAAGCGCTGCTTAATAAAAAACAATATAATATATTAATTCGATATTTGTTCTCATTTTTTCACCATGCTTTTTTAAAAAGGTTTTAAAAAAGAAATGAATTTTTCATATTTAACGGATACATTCAGTTACTATAACCATAAGAAGAAAATTTACTCGTATGTTTATTAGTGAGTGAACTACATACATGCAATAGATAAGTATGTTTATGGTTATCCTCTTCGAAAAACATCAAACATCACAAACATTAAATTTTATATAAAAAGTGAATTTCTTTAATGAAAAACTTACCGAAAAAACAGTTAATAGAAAAATGAATGAGTAGTTCTACTTTTCGAGAATTTTTCCATAAAAACATAATTGTTAAATACTGTCATTGGTTGACAAGCTTAGGAAATCAATACATAACAAAACTGTTTTCAGACCAAAACATTCTTTAAAAGTGTGAACATGTATTTTGTAAACAATTAACACTAATAAATTATTGTTCGAGAGTTTATTTAAAATAATACGCTTAGGGATAAAAATAAAGTGCTGCTCAGTTTTAATGATGATACTGGCATGCTTATGGATTAGTATATAGATAAACTTGCATTTTGTTTTCTTTTAAATCGTAAGAGCTTTCTTACACTCGGTATATTCCCAAATACCATGGATAGCAATATAAGTAATTATTCGTCAAAAGAACGCGTTCAGTTTCAATATTTAGCCAATAAAAATATTCCTTCATTCATCAAAACATCTAAAAATCACGTGCTATAATTCTCATAGTGAAACTGCGTTTTAATTCTGCTTGTAGTTAGTTGTTACGTATACGTAACAACAAACTACAAGCAGAATTAAATATATTGTTTATTTTTTATTTAAATACATTGTTTATTTTTAAAAAGTGTTCGTATACGAACACTTTTTAAAAATAAACAATGTGATAACAACCAATTGTAAAAGCTTTCCTCATATTAGTTTTTTTAATATAAAACTGCTAAATCCAATTTTACAAATTCGGAAGAAAAACCATGGATTAAGAAAATAGAAAAATTCTTTATTTTCTTTAATTATTTCCTTAACGCGATTAATATTAGACGAAGAAACACAAATGAAAAAGGTTCACATTTATTTTACTCCATTTTCACACTTTCTAAACATAAAAGTTAAGTTTTATAAAACTTTGGAATGACTGAATGAAAAATAACGCAAGTAAACCCATGGCTGCAGTACTTTTGTGTGAATTAATGCCTTTTTTTTTATTTTTCTATAACACAGTTTTACAAAAAAAAAAAGTTATCTGTTTATCAAAATTCTTTAATATTGTTTTATTAATTTTGAGTCTGAATATGACGTTGGTTTTTTTAATTGCATCAACCTTTTGATCATAAAATTAAGAATCAGTTAAGCATAAAAATAATATCAATCGTATTGCATGAAGTACTACTTTCGTAAATCATTATAATAAGTCACATTACATGCACATCTTACATAATATTACATTATGTTGTAATTTAAAAGTTTTTGACAGCCATATAAATTACTGAAAGTGAACAGTAGAACGTGGTTTTGTTTAATGAAGTTTGCCGTCGTTGTTTATCAAACACCAGAGGTAGTCAACCATCACAGCTGCACCCCATCTACCCTAGTATCTTTTCTCCATTGCAAAAATATCCTGGTGAAAACATACTCCCTACTCTTCACTTACATCACCCAAATTTGGTCTGAAAAGTTCCAAGTGTGAATGCAAGTAATGCAGTCGGGCGTTCCGTAATTCAATGGAGAAAATTTTTTTTGGATTTTTTCTGCTCCCTGGCAACTTTCCCATTTTTATTGTTTACATAAACATATTGTTAAATTTTTTTAAGCCTGAATTAACGTTTAAGGTTGCCACCGTGCGCTAGAATTAATAGAATATATGTATTTTTATGGTTTTTTACCATTTAAAAGCCTATATTTTATGTAATTTTTTATACCATACATTTTAAGTTGGTAAACACTAAACAAACATATATATCAACAGAATTAATGTTAAGTTGAATATATATATTATATTGTTAGTGAATTCTATAGTAATTAACAGGATTGTATGTGGCAAAATCGTGTTATAACATGAATTGACATCTTAACTCAATCTCCTCGTGCTACACTCCATTGACAAGTTGACTGTTGTTAAGTGTGGGTGTTTTATTGCATTGTTCAGGTTTTTGATGTATCCTTTTAAATTATAGTTGGCAGCCTTTTGTTAGCTAATATAAATACAATTTATATGTATAATATAAATATTATAATATAAATGAATAAAACATATATATACCTTAACTATATTGTTAGTATATGACTGGTGATTGCTTTAGACGTGGCTGATTCAATAATATCAAAAAGAACACAACAGTCATAAAGTATTTGGTTGATAGGAAATTCTATTGATGCTCTGAGCCGGTACCTTTTGCACGTACATTAGAGATGGGTTCCTTCTTATGCAGGAAAATGCTAGACCACATACGGCACATATTGTTATTCAAGTTTTGGAGTGGCCAGCTTGCTGTCCAGATATGAAACCAATAGAGCACCTATGGGACAAAATGGGACGCCGCGTTAGAAGCTAACATCCATTACCTAACAGCCTAGACGAGCTGCGACAAAGTCTTATCCGCGTGTGGGAAGATATCCCTCAAGAAACAATTAGATCTCTAATTAAAAGTATGCCACGGCTCACGGTGGTCCTTTTTCATAATCTATGGTTGCAAAAGGTATAAAATTTATCTTCAAATAATCGGTTATAATGACACTCATTGAATAATGACACTCATTGAATACCTAGATAACCAGGTAAACAAAATAAATCGTTCTCAACTCCAACTTGGAAGTGAACAATTGAACCCGAAAGTTGTACTTTACCGAGCTTACGCTCAGTAGTTTCAGGCAATTTATAAGCGCCCTTTCAAAGTGAATTTAAGTGTACACAAAACTGTTATTTTAATATTTTTTTGAAATGGAAGTCGAGCGAACAGTTATATATTTACAATATTATAAAGCAATAGTTGTATCTTTGTTGATAAAAAAATTATTTGATTGTAAAGATGATGATAGATTAGCATTAAAATAAGAATTTGTAAAGATTTTAACAGAGTAGAACTTCTTGGATTGTTTGGGATTGTTGCTAAACTATTTTTTTATTGTTAATTTATTTATTTATCTCTCAGAAAAAGTTACTCTTGTGTGCTCGAATGTGCTCTTTCTATATTTTTTAAATTTTCGTAGGTTCGATGGCGTGTCTTGTGAGAAAACGAGATATTTTTGAAGTATGGCGGAGTGAAAGAAATTTTAGAACAGTGATGAAATTTGTTGAAGAAACAATTAACTTTATTAGTAGTGACACTGAAGAAGGGCCTAAAGTGAGTTTTGAAAAACAATTTAAAAACTTGTGTGACGAGTTTGCCAAAAAAATAAAACAACGATGTCGCTCAGTTGACAAATTTTTACACCACAACAAAGACACTGATTTTTTTGGTTGGACAGTGATTTTGTAATTTTTTAAGTGCTTAGAAGAAAGTGAAAAGACAGAAAACACAGGACGTCCAAAAAAACATTTCAGAGAATGCAGTCATTCCGCGAAAACTAGGAGAGAGAAAGATCTCGTTGAAGGTAGAACATCTAATAAATTTACAAAAAATCAATACATCGATATTCAACAGACCTCTAAATCGCACAACGCTGACATTTACCCACCATACAATCGTTTGTTGGAGGCGAAGAAGCAATGTTATCCCGATGACATCAAAATAAGTGAAATACCTGCCGAAGTTTCATTAAAATCATTAGTGAACCACACAGTTCAAAGACTTTTGAGTGCACAGAGAGATGTTTTAAAAGCAAGGCAGCAGGATTTTGATCCCAAAAAACTAAATATTTTATTCAAGTGGGGTTGTGATGGTGCATCGGGTCATAGCCGATATATGCAAGGTTTAGAAACAAGCGATAGTGACGATTCGAGCATTTATTTTGTATCTATGGTTCCCCTTATACTGACTGCTTCGTCGGTAAGTGGGTCATGTGATTTGATTCTGTGGAATAATCCTGTACCTTCATCAACAAAATATTGTCGTCCCATCAAAATAATGTTTCACAAAGAAACACCTGATTTTGTAACACAACAAGTTGATAATGTTAAAAAAGAAATACAGGATCTGAGCTCCAGTGAGGTTATTGTGGAAGGAGTGCTATTTAAAATACAATCGATGTTTTCACTAACGATGATCGATGGTAAAACTTGCAGCACTCTTTCCAATACAGCTGCTCAAAACTGTCATATTTGTGGTGCATCACCAAAAATAATGAACAATCTAGAAGCAGTGCGAGCAAGACCGATAAATAAAAATGCTCTTCAATTAGGACTATCAAGCTTACATGGTTGGATTAAATGCATGGAATGTATCCTCAATATATCATACCGTTTAGATATTAAAAGATGGAGAATTGAGAAAACACAAAAAGATATAACAGAAAAAAGAAAAAAGGAAGTACAAGAAAATTTGAGAAGAGAATTGCCAAACTTTGATTTACCAAAACAAAGCTTTGGCACAAGTAATACAGGGAATGTGGCTCGTACTTTTTTTTACAACCCAGAGCCTCACAAGCCACAGGAGTAAATAAATCTCATAGAAAGATTAGGTACAATTCTCCTTACAATTAGTTCGGGGTTTGCAATAAATATACCAGTTTTTGAAAATTTTACCATGAAAACTGCTGATTTGTACATTCAAGAATACTCTTGGTACTACATGCCGCAAAGTTTACACAAAATTTTGATCCATGGAAGCCTCATTATAAAAGAAGCCATCCTACCAATTGGTACACTGTCAGAAGAGGCTCAGGAGCATAGAAATAAAGACATTCGAAATTACAGAGAGTTCCATGCAAGAAAATTTTCCAGAAAAGAAAATGTGGAAGACATGTTAGATCTACTTCTTATAAGCTCTGACCCTTTAATCTCTTCTTGAAGGAGAGAAAAGCCAAATTCTAGTGACAGTTTTCCGCAATCAGTTTTAGCCTTGCTAAGAGAAGCTGAAGACTTGTAGGCAAAAATTGTTTTCACATGTTACAAAAATGTAATAAAATATTGGAAAAAATTGGTTACTGTGTTTTCTTTTTTTTAAACATTAAATTTAATACCTACTTTGCAAATACATTGTTTTATTTACATTTTCAGGATTCTGGTTTAGGCGATTTTTTTACATACTAGTAATTTAGAAAAACAAAACTAAAATCGGTTTGATTTGAAATTATTCCCCAGAAAAATAAAACAAATTTTATAAAACGTCATTTTTAACGTTGTTTTTAAATATAGAATTAAAGTTATACAAACTTTACAGTGCTTACTATTTCTAAGAAACAATCATTTAATAAAAATCATCATTTTTTAATTTTAATATCTAACAAAATAAAGAATAAATACTTAAATTACAGTTCATGACAAATAAAGACATTTTAAGAAATATAAATGTTTTGCAAGATGTAGACAGATTTCATTTCTAAGAAAATAACTGTAAAATATTGAAACCCCGGCACTGAGGGAATTCCAAGTTTTAATCCTATTACCTGAAGACAGTAAAAGTGCACCCTACTTACGACAATTGCCATGAAATTACTATCTTTGCTACCATAACTAACCGAGGTCATTCTTGCATTTTACATATACAACAATGTTTTACCTGTATACGAACTTTCAGTCCCTTATTTTGTGGTGTAATACTTTTGCAACCATAGATCGCCGGAAAGGACCACTGTGCGGCGTTTTCAGGCTGTAATAACATCAAGAGATGGTAACACTAGTTATTGATAAGTCAAAAATGTTTTAATTTAAGCTATGTTAGTGTATAACAATAATAATCGTTTCACTTTATTTTGTTAAACGAACCATACATTTGGTTTTAATAACTCTGATAAACTATTTTTTAGATAGTTGCACTGCCGAATTGGCTTTTTGTTGTATCAACAAAGCATTGGGTAAAATCTTTAACTTTAAAGTTAAAAATTTAACTTTAAAATTTTTACCCATTTACCCATTTTAATGTTTAAATATTAAAACTGAAAATGCAAAGTCTTTTATTTCTTCCCCTAAAATTTGAACAACTTATCTTAATCTCTCGACCTAAAATTTAAGCAACTTCTCTCAATCTCTCGACCTAAAATTTGAGCAACTTCTCTCAATCTCTCGACCTAAAATTTGAGCAACTTCTCTCAATCTCTCGACCTAAAATTTAAAAAATAAAAAATAAAAAAAATTTACTTAGAAACCAACTTTTAGCTTATCAAAGAAGTTATTTGCAAAGTTATTGATAAAAGTACAAATTTTTTTTTACGGCAAGAGGGGGTCGAGACTGCAATGTGGTAAGCATTAACACATCTACGAAACCACGTGGAATAGGATGTTCAAGCTTTCTGATTTTTACTATTGTACTAATTTCTCTTAGAATTCAAAATTAATTTTTATAGAACAAAAATGCTATTGTTGATATTGTTTTAAACAGAGCTAACCATTAAAAACAGAATACTAACAACATGCCAGAAAAATTTAAATCTCCAGGTGCAAAAACGAGCATCAGACTAAGTTTTTTCCGCGGTCATTTAAATCAATTTAAAATTTATATAACAAACTTAACTGGACAGTAAGTCAGTTTTCTTTTTTTCATTTATGCTTTCCGGAAGAAATATGCACCTGTGCAAACAAAGTTACATCCAGTGTGTCTGAAGAAGCCACCCAGCAGACATACGACGTTATTTTAACGTCGATATATGGTAGATTTTCTGTTTTCGACGATGTTTCAACGTTATTTCAATGTCATTGTGTTTGCTAGACAGAGAACTCGACATAGTTATTAAGGGTATGTTTGACTAAGCTATGTGAAGAATGTCAAGTTTTTTTCCTTCATCTGTTGAAGATCATATATTTAAAATGACATTAGATTGCCATAGAAGATCAGAATATAAGAAGCGTATTAATATACTAAATCCGAATATAAAAGATGTAACAACTTGGTGGTAAATTAACGGTTTATCTTAGGTGAATGTTTGAGTCTCCATCTTTAGAATTGCCGTCTCCAGAATCAATTAAAGAAAATTATCATCATACCTTATTCATGCATTAACTGATAAATTATCTGGATATTGATCCAGAAATCAGCGAGGTTGTTGCAAAAAACTCCAAGCAATCTCTGGAGTTCCGACAGTGGTTAAGGCAAAGATGAAGAAAAGATGAAGAAAAGATGAAGAAAAGAATGAGAAAGAAAAAAATACGAAAGATGAAGAAATATGAAAGATGAAGAAAAGAATGAGAAAGAAAAAATATGAAAGATGAAGAAATACGAAAGATGAAGAAATATGAAAGATGAAGAAAAGAATGAGAAAGAAAAAATATGAAAGATGAAGAAATATGAAAGATGAAGAAATATGAAAGACGAAGAAAAGAATGAGAAAGAAAAAATAAAGAGCGAAAAAATTTTAACTTTCGGAAAAACACATATAATAATAATAACAATAAAAATTTAACTTTCGGAAAAATAGCTGAGGGTCACCACATATGAATGAACCCACGCATCCATTAACGGAGGATGCAATTAAAAAAATATAGCCAGGATTTATCTGTACTTTTATGCAACCACAAAGATTACATTTTTAATAATCAAAAATATATTAAGGAAAATTCCTTTTCAAAATTAATAAAAGAAAGTTTGTATAGTATAAAAGTATAAAAATACTATGAGTATATAAAAAGACATCAATTTAAACTTTTGTTGTGCAGACCTTTTCATCTACCACTTCAAAAGTCGAGGGAATATCAGTGAGTGTATTCTTTCGGTATCTTCGTTTTCCATCGATGACCTCAAAACCCATTACAGGGTTCCACACGCAGAGCTGTCCGTCTTTAGAGGAGGAACCAGTAATAACGTAGCCTTTCCGAGTCTCGCAAATACTTATAACATTGTCAGTGTGCGCGTTGAGCTCGCGATCGATCACTTTAGTTATTGGACACATGACGAACACCTTGCCGTCTTTGTTGCCAATCCAAACGCTTTCTCCGGCGAAGATCATACTGCAGATTTGAACACGCGACTCTAACTCTATTTGTTCACACTTATAAGTTTTAGTGTTCCAGACAAATAGCCCCCCCTCTGTTTTACTTCCGATCCATATTTCTTGATCGTTTAATTTCATAGAGTACGAGAAATGAACTGGTTCCTTTTTATTCGGTACAACTAAGTTTCGCAGAATCGGGCATTCTTTAGAAGACACATCGACTACAATTATGTTGTCTAAGGTAATGCACCATAATTTTTTATCGCTGGTCGGTATGATCTGACGAAGCGTACGCACGTCATTCAAGGTAAACGAAGTTATACACTCGCGCGTTTTAGAATGCCAACAGAAGACTTGCCCGTCAAATCCTGAACTCCATATCAACGCATGACTATCTGGAGAGTCTGAAAAACGAACACAGAACAAAAAATATTTTTCTCTTGTAAGTTTGTGGTCCGCTTTCCTTTTAAATATGTTTTATAAATGTATCATAGTTTAACAAAAGTAGGAAAGTAAATATTTTTAAAGAAGTCCATTAAATCATATAAAAATCATGCGAAATTTTAAAACGAACGGCTTCTATTTTCAGAGATCATAAGTTAATATGATGAACGAAATGAATTATAAACTCACCATCTATGGCAATATCTGAGACTGATCGCCAATGACGTTGCAATTGTTGCTCAGATTTAGTAGTCACAGTATTAATAACATAGATGACCGAGTCGAACGAGCCGACCCAAACTTGATTCATATCAACATATCGAAGACAGCTTATACGACTCTTTGCACATCTGAGGATAATTAATGTACATCAAGAGAATAATTAATGCATTAAACCAACATATCGAAATAAAAATTTAAAAAAACGTGTTTTCTTTCATATTTCATTTATTCCTTAAATGAAAATTGCAGTTACTATATTAGATTGGATAGTTTATGTTTTTTTAAAATAACTTCACCTCAGTTCAGATATGTGTTGCCATTTTTCAGTTTCATAAACAACAATTGTCCCAGAACCCATACCACACCAAATTGTGCTGACATATTGAATATTTCCGGGTACATAGGCAATACTCATCACGGTCGTACGCTTCCCTTCACGAGCACATGGATCTAGCCTCATAATCAATGATTCACGAGTTTCCTCTGATAAGCTTCCTATTTCCTCCACCTTGCGATTAGATATCAAACAAACACCTAAAAAAGTAAAAAAGTTAGCTGAACTTTTTTCAAAGTTAAAATTTCATAAAATTTCACAAAATTTCATAAAATTTAGGGCGATAAAAAGTAGATAGTAAGTAGATAAAAAGTAGATAAAAAGAAGATAAAAAAACAAACAAAAAACAAATTAAACTACCTGCAACAACAGACGATGGAAATCCCATTGTTAACAATGTCTGTGCAATTTGAACATGGCTCACAGCTTGCTCTATCATTTTTGGATTGCTTAAAGCTATCGAAGCTTTGTGACCAGCAACCATTTCAGAGAGCAACATAATCCAAACATTTGTTTCCTCTTTCAAGCTAGCATAAAACGGAGGGACATTTCGATCTAGAAATGATGTAATGCTACAGCTTTTCAAAGTGAGGCAAATCAAAAATAGCAGTAAATAGAAACAAAAAGAAATTTAAAGTTGCACCGCTATTAATTATCCTTAGCGCTTGAATTCCTGTAAGGAAAGCAGAAAGCTGTTGATACTTGACAAGTTCTTTAATATCACAAAGATGTGCAATGATTGAATATTCTCTTGCGCCTTGCTGCACAAACAATAAATGCTTAGTAGTGAGCACGATGCGACCCATTCCTTTTCCAGTGCTGACCTCTGCAGAAACTTTCATTATGCGATCTGCAACATCAATCTTTTGATAAGAACAATAAAAATGTAAACAGCACCTGTAATATAATTTTCAAAAGTGTTGAAAAGATTAAGAAAGTTGTAATGTTCAAAATCGTTGAAATGATTAAGAAAGTTGGAATGTTCAAAATCGTTGAAATGATTAAGAAAGTTGTTTTGTTCAGAAATTTTAATGTTCAAAAAGGTTTGCCGATTAAGTAAACATTTAAAAAGCTTATACAAAAAGCACTTAAAAATATGTATAAATACTTTAACTCCAGAAACTTCTCGGTTTTCCATCAGCATAAACTGATACATCTTATAGAATGTAGTGAACTGATCAGGTTCGATAAAGTCAGCATTCTCATTACTCTCATTCAACAATACTTGAAACAGCCATAGCGCAGTTTCCTCGCTTTCAGTTATTTTCAATGTTACCATTCGTTTTAAAAACACTTCTCTGTCAAGTTTTATGTCAGAGTTGTTAAATTTTTGGACATCGCGACCTTTTGTATTTGAATAGTTACAAGAAATTGTTCTTAAAATTGCAGTCTCTTGATAAAACGGCTCTTTTTTTATTTGTTTAAGCTGAAAAGCATCCAGACTGTCAATAACCTCAGGAATATCTTCAGCAGGAAAGAGATCAGGAGACAGCGAGTAAAGAGAGTAAAGATCACGCAAACCTTCAATTTTGTAACCAGAAAGTATCTGGGCAAAACCTCGTAAATAAAGGTAACTAGCTTTTAGAGAATTTGACATGTTGGCAGCTCCTTGAAGTACCAAAGTCAGTTGACCACAATGACTATTATAGTACCTCCCTGTTGATAAACTTTCTCTAAATTTATTAGGCATTTTGTAAATAGATTTTTTCTCAAACACAGAGTTTAAGTGAATAGGCTGCTTGACAGAAGAACTACGTGAACGACTTGTACTTACTCTTTGAGTTGAAAGGCGTTCTCCTAATATTAAAAAGGTATCTCTACGATCTCTATGCTTGATTCGATCTTCAATAAATGTGTTAAAAGTGTCAGAGCTAAGAACTTCTTCAAAAAATGCCTTTTCATCTTCATGCTTAGATTGCAAATATGCATCTTTGTCAAAAAACTGTTCAGACATATAGTTGTATATGTCTCCAAATAAACTAACCAGCATATCAAAGAAAGCCTCTTTTATATCAAACTTAAATTTTTCCATGAGCTCACTTTTCTGCTGTTTGATTGCTTCAATTGAAAATACAGTAGGCACTGAAACCAGCTTCATGTCAAATATTGGTGAACACTTTTTAAGTTTAATAATAAGAGATTGGGAGACAATGTCTGGCATGGGGGGAACTTTGGTATTTGCATTAATGTCAACAATACCTTTATCCAAATCAATCAAAACAATCCACGAATCTGGCTCCTTTCGAACTTGTTTCACTTGAGAACGCAAGGAACTGTGTACTCCCATTATAAAAGGACCAGTTGCTTCAATCAGATCAGCAAGTGCATCTGGTAACACAGGAACATATGGTAATCTCCATTGGAAAGGATCAATGTATGTTAAAAATGCCTCAATAACCATCACCAACATAGAATAATCTGTAGCCATGAATATCATTCTTTGTTGTGTAAGCAGACATGTTATTACTTTTACAATATCATTAGGAGTTAAGATAAATAAAGGGAGACGAAGATCAATGTCTATTACACGATGATTTGTTTCATCAGATGGATGAATAACATGGTCTATGCCTAAGAGAGAAATCTGAACAGATAGAGGACCAGGAGGTGGGACAGGAGTAGTTGATAAACAAAAAGCAAGATTCATTACTGGTGTCCACAGATCTTCTTCACTACTCCTCAAAAATGGTTCTAATGATGAAAGACAATCTTTCATAGTATTAAAATAAGGATAAGATGAAACTAAGCAAAAGCACATAGGAACATGCAGTGTGAAAGATTCTTCTTCAGTCAAGTTGTTGTTTGTAATTTTTGTAACTCCTTGCTCATCAGATGTAGCTGCATATTCACGAGTACAAGTTAAATAGACAGCATAGGTTCGAGAACCTTCCATATTAGTAAGAACCAAAAATGACACTTGAACAGGTTGTGGACTTGTATATGCATAGCCTCCAGAAGGGAAACAAAATGAGGTGAGATTATTTACAACTTCCATTGAAAACGGAAAAACCTCAGGTGTACAAGAAATCGATCGGTTGTAGATAGATCTTGTTTCTTCATTATGGGCTTTAGGGCATATAACTTCATTACTAACATAATATGGGGAGCCTGTTAACAATTAAACAAAATTTATAAATAATCATATATAAAAAAGAACAAAAAAAAACAAAAAAAAAAAAACATTAACATAAAAATAGCAATAAATATACAAATTTATACAAATTTATACAAATAAATTAAAAATGAGTAGTTGGAAGATGAAAATTTATTGTTTTATGATTTTTTATAAAATTTATAACTAACATTATGTAAGTAATAATACGAAAAAAAAAAAAAAAAATGATACTAAGTTATTGTATTCTTATTTATTAATAAGACAGTATCATAGTAATAGACATAAGTAAATATAGATATAAAACAATAGATTTACACTTAACTTGTATAATTATAACACAGCAAAAAATGTAATCAAACTTTTTGCTGCAATTTAAAAACACTAACCATCAATTACATGATACGACTCAGGAAAATAAGCTATATTTTCTGAAAGCACAGCCAATACGTTCTGTTTATATGGACCATATCCATGAGAACCCTCATCAGATAGCTTCTCCAAATTTGTGTCTTTATTTGAACCAATAACAACACAAAAGTCTATAAGATTGTTTTTTGGCATACTTTCTTGTTTCAAGTAAAAAAAATTCAAGCAAAGCTTCAAACTTTTATTTTAAATCAAAAGTACAAATTATTTTAAAAATTTAATCTATAAAAAAAAGATTGAAAAATTATAAATTTGGGTAAAAAATAAAACAACTTTAGTAATAACTGACAATAAAATTTGTTAGCTACAATTAGTGCTTTGATTTTGACAACTTAAAAAATGCAAAATAATATTCACACACACAAAACCTGCTATTAGCACTTGCCATAGCATTTAAATGTGATAGTCTGATAGTCAACAAAATGCATAGAAATTACATATAAAACAAGACTTGATCACCTGCATTATTTACATTACCAAAAAGAAAGAATATCTAACAATTGTTTTCATGAAACCTTTAAAAAAACAGCGTCAACATAAAGCACACTTTACAAAGAAAGTGTCAAGAACAATTGACAAAAGATTGATGATGATAAAGACATTGTACAACAATCAAGTTTCTGAATATTAAATTTACTGACCCAAAAAGAGTACAAAATATAAGTTAAAATAAACCAACTTTGGTAACAGCACATCACTGAACAGGTTGTTAAACAGCGGAAATGTAATAGTCATGTTTAGCTTCTAGAGAACCCAACCAAGTTGCATAAATTTCAGATGTGTCATACAACAAAAGTAAAAAGCAAGAAAAATGCCTACAAAAATCTTTATAAAAATCCAATAAATAAATAGGGTTAAATTATAACTGTTAAATTCAAAGTTTTATGCATATTCACATATGCAAATGTATATTCTAGTAAGACCTCACATTTACAAGTACTCGAATATAAGAGGACAAGAGGAAACTTCTAATTTTGCTACATAATCGAAATTTACGGCTTTATACCAAATTCACAACCTTTTAAACAAATTTATCATTTCTTTCTTTCATGATGCTTTAGAGAAATTGGTTGATCAAACCTTTTCAGTTTGATGTTGCATATTTTAATGCTTTTAGTTGGTGGTGCTTGATGAGATTTTAAAAACTGACAGTGCTTGATTTAAACTATTCTTTTCTCAACTTGATAAAGTTTTTTTTCTCTTAATTTATTGGTGCATTCTAAAGCTTTTATTCCTGAAATATCAATCAAGTTCTTGGATGAACCTTCAAACATTAAAATGTTCCACATGTGTCAAGCGTGTTTCAGTTTTACGGTGCTCAGCTTTCTCCTCAGAACCTGACTGGTGTCCTTTTAAACTTTCTAGTCTCAGCTTAATGGTGTTTGATGAAACTTGAAACTTATTAATATATCGCTTAAGTTTTTTGCCAGTCTTGTTTTATTGACTTGGTGTGAATATTCGGTACCTGAGAAAGAAACATTTCGGTATTGAGATGATCAGAATAAAAAATTGAAAAAGAACTTTTTGTAGTTAAACTCCAAATTCCAAACTTCCCAAGAGCAAAATTTTTTGAACTTAAACCCTACTAAATTTTACTTACCGTTCCAACTTTCGTTGCTCAAAACGTCACTTAACTTTTTTGAACCAACATTATGCTTTAAAACTTCGTGCGTCAACACACAAAGAAATTCCTCAAATGTTGGACTGTCTAAAAACATAAACTTTCACTTAAAAAAAAAGAAAAAGAAAAAGAAAAAGAAAAAGAAAAAGAAAAAGAATTTCATGATGGCAAGCACCGCAAGTAAAAACTCTTTAACAAATTTTTTTACTTCCTGCTTCTGTTGTAGTTGGAAAACAATTTTTGAAGGTTTTACAAAGAAAAAATATTGAAACTAACATTAGACCTATTTTATCCAAGGGTGGCATATACAAAAAAGCCACCATGTCTCTTAATGCTTTTATTCCAGAAGTTTCAATTGGTACAAAGTTCTTCTGTTCATTGATATTTGACAGGACTTGACTATTTCTTGAAAAAAAAAAAAAAAAAAAAAAACTTCTTTGTTAGATGTAACTTTAAAGCAAAACTTGCACAAATATAAAACTACACTCACAAAAACAAAAACTAAATGCACAAATATCTTTTAAAAAAAAACTTACAATTCTTGGGCTTTTCGTCTTTTAAGTATAATGGGATTCTTTTCTATAGCAGTTGGTTTTAATAACAAATCATTATCAGGAACTCTTAGATCAGCAAGCATAGCAGAATGAGCATTCACCACTTTCTCAAAACTATCCTAAAATATAAAAACATCAGATGGAAAATCTCAAAAAAAAACACTTCAATAAAAAAAAAAAATCTTACTCAAATTTGCATAAAGCAACAAAGTTAAATGTTTTAGAATGACACGAAAGATGACATAAAAGGTGACACAAAAGATGACATGAAAGTAAAATGTAAAACCAGAGTACATATAATAGATAAGTAGGGGGCGTTCCTGGGTGTTTCCATTAAAAATGCAATTATAAAATTGTTATTTTGAACTTGTTGAATAATTAAAAAGAAAACAAAAAGACTTACTTCTAACATTAGTTTTTGTGGTGATTGCAGAACTGTAGCAAGATTTGTTCCAGCATTTAACCATGGATGATTTATAAGCTCATGAACAGTCATTCGATCATTTGCTTCAATCACCAACATCCTAACCACAAAAAAAAAAAAAAAAATGTAAATTTGGCTCACATCAAAAAAGAAATAACTGTATTTGAAGGATCAAACGATTGTCAAAAATGCCTAAAAAACTGTGATGTGCTTTATAGTCTTTATCACCATCATCAGTTGAAGCACGTTTATTATTATTATTGTTATTACACATACTAAGTTGAGAATGTTATTGAGTGATAAAATGATTGACATGTTTTTTTGCATTCTAACTTGAAACTTTAGTTTGAAAGTTGAATTTGGTCTGAGACAAAATAGAAACCTATTCTCTATTAATACTTGAAAATTTCAATAACAAAATATAAAAACCTTTTAATGACATCCTTTGCAAGGTCAGATATTTTGGACCATTCAGGTGCAGGAAAATCATAATCTCCTTCCATTATCCTTCGCTTCATTCCTTGTGACAACTGCTTCCGTGGATTCTCTGAGTAAAACGGAGGGTACCCACACAACATTATATAAATGATCACACCAAGACTCCAAATGTCACAACTCTAGTAACAAGATAACAAGCTTAAAGTTTGTTGTTTAAAGGTTATCTTTAAATTTTTGAAGCAGCTTTCGAAAAACGTTTTAACATAAAAAATTGAAAATTTTAGCATCTTCATTTAATAAAATAAAATTTAAAAAGAAAAAAACCTTGTTATAAGTGTATGGCTCACTTCCACTAGGTATGTTCCCCATCTTTTGAGCTCGATGAAACCTTTGGGCTTCAAGGACCTAATAAAAACAAATTATAGTAATTATACAAATCAAGGCTAGAATAAAAAGACCTCAGTCTTTTCTAATTTATCTTTATTTCAGCAACTATCTTGCTCTCATCATATTCAGATGCAATCATAAGAAATCTAAAAGCATAATCAAAAGGTTGTCTAAAAGATTTTCTGACCTGAGGGGAAACATAATATGGAGTAAATTGAGGGGTAACAAGGTTTCCTTTATCAATCTTTGCAAAACCAAAATCTGTAAGCTTTACAACAATATTCTAAATACAAAACATTATTGTCATTGATGCTGTCATCAACATTACCATCATAAAGAGCAAAAAACTGGTACTCACATCGCTGTTATCTTTAATAAGCAAGTTTTCAGGTTTTAAGTCTCTATGAGCAATGTTTAGTGAATGAATGTGAAAAATTGCTGATGCAACCTAAAATTAAAACAACTTTTATTGATTGCATATAAAAAGTGGGTTTTCATTTACTATAATAAACATTTGCATACATTACAAATAATTTCACACAAAATACAATCACTAACTTGTTTAGTAATTTCGCTTGCTTCTTTTTCTGTAAAACTTATCTTTTTACGAATCTGGTCAAATAACTCTCCTCCTTCCATGAGTTCCAACACCATTATTAAGTATTTTCTAGAAAAAAAAAAAAAAAAAAAGAGAAGAATCAAAATATTTTTTTTGAATATACAGGGTGTTTGAAAAAGTAACGCACAATTTTAACATAAGCTAGCAAAAAGAAAAAATAATCAAACTACAGTAAATTTTATTTCAAAAACACAACTAAATTAGGAATATTTTTTGCAGTATATAGTAGATGCTGGAGATGGCCTCCATTATCTTGCACAAAAGTTTCCAAACAGGCCATCAAATTGTTGATAGCTGTAGCTATTTTTTCTTGTGAAATGTTTGGAATTGCTTGCTCAATGCAATTAACAAATTCTTCTTTAGATTTGGGTTGCTTGCAACTCCCTAGAGCCAGTAATCACATGGATTAAGGTCTGGGGAACAAGGAGGCCAGAATTGTTTGAAATGTCTGCCAATAACTTGATTTTCACCTAACTGATTGAGAAGAAATTGTTTGACACAATAAAAAATGTGGGGTGGTACGCCATCCTGCATGCATGAAAATAACTGAAGGCACTTTCTAGTTTTTTCTCAATTCTGGTAAAGTTGTTCTTTCAGCATAGCAAGATATCATTCACTGTTGGCGGAGTCATTAAAGAAAAATGGGTGGACATTAAATATCTTGGGAACAGCCTAAAGATGGGTGACCTGATTTCTGCTGGTCGAGAACACTGCCTGTTTCTTTGAACTTACCAACTAATCTTTTGATGCTGTGTGTGGTAAATGGGTCTTTTATTAAACCACATGATTGTTTGAAGTTTTATAGTGCTGCTATTGCACTTTTACCCCACTTCCATAATAGCATTTGATGATGAAAATTCTGTCTTCCATGGAAATATTGTTCATGACTGTATTCTCAAAAATAGCAATCTACAACACATTCCTTCCTTACATATGTTTAGAAAAAGGACATTGTAGAAATATTCTCATTGACTAATTAGTAACAGAAAAATGAAATTGTGCGTTACGTGTTTGAACACCCTATATTATAACAAACTATTTACAAACAAGCTATCAAATTTACTTTGAGTGAAGTTCACCAGGTAGGTTCATATCATTTTGATAAACATCAATACAAGAAACAATGTGAGGATGATTGCGACATCTCCAATGAAGATCAACCTAGAAAGAGACCAATAATATTTAATAACAAACCAGAGATATATGTGCAATTCTTAAGTGACAACTCATGATTGTTACAGTAACTAGGGGATATATATATGTATATGATTATATTATCATAGTACAGTATTTTTAAATAAATATATATGCAGATATTACATCTAAATAGTTTATATTTTTTGATTGTGTTCTTGGTTAATGTAAAAATTTGCAACCCGTCTCAAATTTTCGTATTATCTAATTGTAACTTTGCATTTGAGCCATGGACACAGTGACATGACAATTTGGCATTGTTACAATTTTGTATGAACACAATGTTTTGCTTGTGCATCAAACTACATCCAGTGGAGAATAAATATTAATAAATATTATACAGTAAATAATAAATATATTCACTTCTCAAATTTTCAGTTAGTAAAGTATATATGATCAGAGAATGTGAAAAAAACTTTCATACAAAAGTATAAATTATTTTCTGTTAAAAACACTCAGAATATACTTTAATCTAAAAGTGAAATATGAATGTGTGTATAAATAAAATAATAACCAAAATATATTATGTATATCCTCCAAAATGCAAAGTTCCCAAAAAAATTTTTCAAAAAAAAACAGATTTATCATGGTATCATTCACATGTTTTTTATTATTGCAACAAAATAAAAATGAATTTGGTGACATTCTTTTCCTTTAAAAATATAATCTGCATTGGATTCAACAAACAACCTCTAATTTAGTTTCACTATTTGTTTGATAGCCTTGAATATTACCCCAATTCAAACAAATTATGTAAATTTTATGCCACTCATTTAACCAAGGAAACACTGATAATTCTTAATGATAGTGAAATATTTAATAATATTAAAACCATACTTCTATTCTGGATTTGGGACGATCAATCAAGCACTTAAATGCAAACTTTTCGTTTGTACTTCGACTTTGACAGATTCTAAACAAAAGAAATATCCATGTGTTAAAAGTTAAAGGTTTATATGAAAAACTTAAATGCTAAAAAGTTAAAACACACATTCTGTTAGTCACTCAATAGAAATATACACATTAGATAATCTATTAGCTATTTATTTGAACCTCATTTGCTATTTTACCAGAATAACTGCTAATTAAAGTATGATTATAAGAGATGAACTTGGAAAAACTTTTATAAGACTTTTGTGATGATACAGACTTTAAACAGAAAAAATTATTTTGAAAACTTTTTGAATTTTTAAAGAATATCTGGTAGTGTATACTTAAGTACTGAAATCTCATTATCATCATTTTTCACCTGACAGGTCCACTAATCCCAGATCCTAGCTTCTTGTTCCAATAAATAATGTAGTCAGTTTCAAACGGAGTTGTCTAAAAAAAACTAAAATTGTTGTAAATAGCACAATTTTTTAAATTTATCACTATTATCCAATAATCAGTCATAAATCTATAAAAACCTTAATCTGCAATTCTTCATGCGCCATCTTGCATGCAACAATTTAACAAATGCTTTAATTTCACTCCAGTAGTCTTTTCAGAAGATAATTTTAAGGTGATTCACTCTCAGTAAGTATGTCTTTTTTACTAGGTGGCTTATTCGCAGTAAATTTAATTTTACAATGAATAATGTTCTCAGCAAATACAAATTTAAAGTGATCTTCTATTTTCAGCAACAACTTCACTGCTCAAAGCATTTTAATGTTAAGATTGTCTTTTTTTTTTTTCTAAAACATTGTAACACATGAACTGAAAAATACGATATAAGTGATGTGGTTACACATATCAGTGTTGTTACAAGATACAAAAACCAAAAAATGTAATGTAAAAGTGATGTGGTCACACACACACACATGTTAGTGTTGTTACAAGAAACAAAAACCAAAAAATGTAATGTAAAAGTGATGTGGTCACACACACACACACACACACACATGTTAGTGTTGTTACAAGAAACAAAAATTTGAAAATATAATGTATAAGTGGCGTTGTCACACACAAACATACACACTAGTGTTGTAACAATAAAGAAAATCTTAAAAATACAATTCATAAGCAGTGTTGTTAAAATAAAGAAAAATTTAAAAATACAATTCATAAGCAGTGTTGTTACTAAATTACTAAATAATTCTTTTGTTTTTATAAATTAAATGAACTATATTTATTACAATACTGGAACTAAAAACTCAAAAATAGTTTACACTTTTATCATAAATATACTGTGATATTTTACCAGTTAATGGTAAATTAAAGGCAATAAAAAGTAGATTTAGTAAATGTTAACAAAACAGCAGACATAAATTACATAACTCTGTCCTAAGGCTAGAATACACTATTTAAACAGATTGCATATAAAGTTGAGGGAATCTTAAATAGATAGAAATTAATATATTTAAAAAGACCAATTATGTTGTTTTCACTCGTATATAATATGGTTTCTAATATTGATGACAGCATTTGATGCTTTTTATAACTAAATGCGTATAACATCAGCATGCTTCTTGAATTGCAGTTCAAAACGTTTTTAAATGCAGGAGATTTTTACCCACTAGTTCTATCTATTTCTTAACTCAGTGTTAAGAACTAGTGAAGATGATGGTGAAAACACATTAATTTTATAAAACAATCTAATTATCTTGCAATGAGCTATCCATGTTGAAAAGTATAAAAATTTAAGCATTTCTGTTTAAATGAATGTTGGAGTCAGATGAAAAGTAGGCCATTTAAACTGATAAAATGTATTTCAGATTCTATAGAATTTGCACTCAAACTTATTGCTGATAATAGCTGCCATTAGTTGCTCTATTTGTTGAACTGATTGTTGATAATAGCTCGAAAGATATCATGGTAATGCAGTAGTTGATACCTTTATGGTAATAAATCAGAGTAATTGTTACCATATTTCAACACAATGATCTGGTAATAGTTAGCATGTTCTATTCTGGCCTGTTGTAGTTGTAATGTTGATAATATTTTGTACATTCTGGACTTGCTTGTCTTGCTGGTTGCAGTTTTATCAATCATTTATTAGATTATCAATTTTTCAGTATAAAAAAAGAT
Source organism: Hydra viridissima (assembly GCF_058129835.1). Taxonomy (NCBI): domain Eukaryota; kingdom Metazoa; phylum Cnidaria; class Hydrozoa; order Anthoathecata; family Hydridae; genus Hydra; species Hydra viridissima. Next base: position 16,178,425 of record NW_028324306.1, on the reverse strand, counting down.
TGAGACATTTTTTTTTTTTATATTACACTAAAATCAAAAAGACTAACACAAAATTAGACTTTACACAAGTTTTTAAAAAGTACATTTTAGACACAAAAATTACTAAATAATTGTAAAACAGCACTGTAAAAATATGAATCTTAAGAAATAAATTAAGAAATAAAGTGTCTTGAAAAAAATTTCCACATAAAAAAGTAAAACTTTACAACATTAAAGTTTGGACTGAAGCATGGTTTTGAATTTCGAATGGATTTTATGGACATCAGAATAATGTGGCTGCGTTATCTCTTTACATCGATTTATCCAATCTTTGACTTTAGTTGATAATAATGGAGACTTTTCACCCATCAGCTAAATTTAAAAACAAACACACGTCTACAAAAGAGAACAAAGAAGAAAAGCAGCAAGTCAGAGGTGAGTTAAAAGAGGTTTTAAATTCAGGAAAATTTTGCGCAAAACAAAAGATAACAGTTCTGTTAAACTTGATATTCTTGTTGTGCACTTTTGTTGTACACTGGCTTTTTGTTGTGCACTGGCTTTTGTTGTGCAATTATTGGATGTTTTAGTGTAACTTAATTTCCTTATGACACTTATGATCATAGATTTGTATATATTGAAGGAGAAACTATGTATGTTCTTTAGGAATATAACTTAGTCTTGTAAGAAATGAAGTACAAAAAAAAAAAGAAAAGGAAATTTTGTTTTTGAGAACATTTCAGGATCAGAGGCTCTCAAGAAAGAAACTGAAGTTAGTTCCGTATTTTTAGCTGATAAAATTTTTTTTAAAAAAAAAGTGGTCGGAAAAAAAAGAATGAGTGGAATCTTTTAAACAAATGATAATATGATAGTTGTGATGAAAGGGCAGGGAGGGGTCATAATAAAATGCAGTTGAAATAAATTTTTAAAAAAATGTATCCAGCTAAAACTTGGCAAATTAAAAATTAAATAGTTAATCAAACAATAAATTATCAAAAAACATGCATGACTAACTAAAAAGTTTAGAAACCTCCAATTGTGAAAACTCAGTCAACGCCAAAAGATCAGCAATAGATATTTCATTACTTGATATATACGGAGTATTCTTTAAGAAATATGTATCAAACATATCAACACATTTTTGAAAAAGATTAAATTCAGAAGTAACATCTGAAGGGGGCTGACCAGTCATCATAGGCTTTAGAAGCTAAAATATTAAATGTAACTGATGCTATAACAAATGTAACAAAAAATTTGATCTCTTATTAAGAGTGCTAAATTAGGAGGACAATTCTAGAGACTATATATATATGTATATATATATATATATATATATATATATACATATATATATATATATATATATATATATATATATATATATATATATATACATATATATATATATATATATATATGTATATATATATATGCACACACATGCATATACATGTACATATATGTATATATATGTGTATATATACATACATACTACATACATATATATACATATGCATGCATGCATGTATGTATGTATGTATGTATGTATGTATGTATGTATGTATGTATGTATGTATGTATGTATGTATGTATGTATGTATGTATGTATGTATGTGTATATACACACACACACATGTAATTAGTAATGAGATTGTATAATCTCATTAACCCTAGTTGGTGTTGAGATTAAGACATGTACTAGAAAAAATCTGCGCGGATATTATAAAGGATATTTATTTAACTATTGTATTTTGATATTAAATGTCATATATAGTTTGAAAGTAGATATATTAATATTTTTAAATTTCACTTAAGAAAGTTTGTGAAATTTTGTACATGAGAATGCACGCACTTTGCGTTTTACACTTGACATCAGCTTTTGCACAGTCTTCGGCTGGACTTTCTTGGTAGCTCTAATGCATTTATTTTTGAAGTCTTTAATGTTTTTGGCTTCTTTTACATTGAACCTTAGTTTTCTTTTGACAAGAGCCCAATATCTTTCAATAGGACGTAGCTCGGGACAATTTGGTGGATTGCAGTGTTTTTCAACAAAATCTACTTTATGTTCTATAAGCCAGTTTAAAGTTGTCCCAGAGTATTGAAATGATGCTAAATCGGGCCAAAATAACGGGTTACCCATGTGTCTTTAAAAATGGCAAAAGACATTTCTAGAAGCATTCTTTTATGTATATTTTGCTGTTAATTGTTCCCGTAGTCACAAAACAAGAGCTTCTTTCACCAAATTCACAAATTACTTGCCAAACTAAGAATTTTTTAGCAAACTTTTGCATTCTAATGTATTTATTATTGGAATTCAGTTTCTTGCAATTAATTGCTGAATAATATTGGTGTCCTGGAAGAGATCAAAAATGCAGCACAATAAGTTTCATCGCCAATAATCAAACAAGATTTTTTAGCACATAATTCTTTATAGACCAGCTTTGAACATCAAACTACAACATTTTCTTGCTTTTCTTCTCTCGACAAGGAACTTTTTTCTTTTTATAAGATTCCCAGCCACAATTTCTTTTTACTCTTTGTATAGTGGAAGCACTTGTCTTAAATTTATTCATTAAAGTTTGAACAGAAATCTCCGGTTTTCTGTCTAAGGCATCTTTCACTTTTTTACCAAGATCTTGTCTAACAAAACATTTTTTTCTTCTACTTCCTGATTTTCTTTTGATTGTACCAGTGTCCTTAAATTGTTTCAAAACACTCTGCACTGTTCTCAAAGCAATCTGCAGCTCTTTAGAAATTGTTTTGTTTGATGCACCAGGATTTTCAATAAGAAAAAGCAAAATTTTCTCTTGCTTCATATCTTGCTTTGATGACGCTTCAATTAAAACTAATTATTTTAATAACAGAGTTGTTTAAAATTTGAATAACATTTTAAAACAATTAGCTATTTAAAGTGATGCACAGTTTCTGTAAACACCATATCAGAACACGTGCAGATTTTTTCTGGTACTTGTCTTATATGTTTTTTCACTAGATTATATGTTCAGATTATATGTTGTTTCATTACTGCCTGTGTGTTGATGATGAACTAAAAATTATTTGGTTAAAAAATATCATAAATATTATTATTAAAGATGACATTCAATAAAATACTGATTTAAAAACAATGCCAGATGCACTATTCCTCAAATTTAAATGATGCCACGATAAATATTCATCAACTTTGCTTCTTTGCTGCTGATTTTTAGGATACCAATGGTTATCAACTGCTCTTGTTTCACATAAGTATTTCAGAATAGCACCACTAAAGAATTTTGTCAGATTATCAAATAATAAATTTGCGAACTATCAAATACAAAGCTAAATTTTTGATAATATATCTTATTTAATAATTATGACGAAAGTTGAGAAAGTTGTGTGCAAGAAAGGAATCCAAACAATCAAAATTTACCTTTCCATTAAGAAAAAATCACCATCTTGCATTGCTGGCACTTTTTGTGAAGGTGAGATAGATTTGTATTCCGGTCTCCGTGTACCACCTACAAAAGTTGAAAGAGGAATATTAATTACATATTTATTGAAACTCTGTAATTCAAGTACTTTGATTGTGTAATACAAAAAACCTAATGTGTTATAGTAAATGAAAGGAACCTTTTGCAATATCAATAACAACAGGTGTATAGGGAATATCAGCACATTTCAAAAGCAAAAGCACAGATCGTGAAGGCTGTGACATTGCATCATAAAATATTTTTAATGACATCTTTCAGTAAAAACCAATGCTGGAAATTTCTATAAAAATATACTTTGTTAAAAGTGCGGTTTTCACCTGCTTCTTCATGTAAGTATGTAATCAATTAACAAAACAATCTGTAACACAACAATTAACAAAGTTATCAGAAAACATAATATTATAATAACTTTGATTGCATCATAATTAAGATGATAATCCTTAACCAAAATAGCTGGATAACACACATACATAAATAAAACAAGATTGTGTTTGTAACAACAATTGCATTACTACTACTGCTAATAATAATAATTAACATTTACTTCTGCATATCATTTTTTTTGATTTTTGGCTAAAAATATTAACAACATAAAAAAATATATATTAAAATATTTACAAAAAAAAAACCTTTAAAAAGAAACAACATCAACAACAACAATTACAGATTCCAGATGGAAAAACTTCAATAATTAATAACTCTTATAATCTGCACATTTGTTCAAAACAGCATGTTTTTATAAATTCTGTAAAAAAAAAAAAAAGAAAAAAAAAAAGAAAAAAAGGAAAAATAAACTTTAAAAAAATAATCTTTTCCAAATAATTTTATGAGAAGAACTCCATTCTGAAAATTTTTTTAACAAGAAAACTTTTTTAAAATTTATTTTTTCTTTAGAGAACATAAAAAAGTATAAATACATCGAAAAAAGAAATTTCTCAAAAACTATGACTGATGTCGCCATGAGTGAACTCCCCAACTTGTGTCTGCCTCTGGATATCTGAAATGATCTTTTTTGCTCTCTCTAGAGCCAAATGTTCTGTTTCCTATAGAATGATTTAAAGTTATATACAATATCAAACATTTTTCAATATTAAATCAAACTTTAAAAAAAAAGATATTGTTTCAACAGATTTTCCATCCCACATAATAAATTTCTCTTTTTCTTAGTAATAAAAAAAGTCTAACTTAACATTTTGTAGGTTTTATGTCTTAAACAATCTTCAAATGGAAAGAAATTTTTAAAAACTTGCAACACTCGAGGTTTTTATAAAGTTACAACAAGACAACAATTTGATTAGCTGTAAACACTATTTTATTTATTTATTTATTATAAAATTATTAAAAACTATTAAACTAATATAAATATAAAATTATTTTAATTGTATAAATTATTATAACTATTATATTAATTATATTATATTACAATTAATTTTATAAATTATAATAAGTATTATTACAATTATTGCAATTAAAACAAGATTATATTTTTAATTATATTTCATAAACAAAACTTCAATGAGCAAAAGACAGATTAAAAAAAAAAAAGAACAAAAAATCATAAAGTTTTTGAAAAATAAACAGAAGAGTTGCAAATATTATGCTATGTAAACTTAAATACAGCTAAATGCAAGTGAATACAAGTTTATACCTCTTTTGATTCTCCTCGGATCAGATTTTTCATAGCTTTTCCCAACTTTGAAACTTAAAAAAAAAATAAAAACTTAAAAACAAATTTTTTCATTTAAAAAATTTTCTTTTTCATAAACTGAACAAAATAAAAGGGAAACTGTTGCATTAAAAATCGAAGAAATGATCAAAATAAACCTGATGAGTTCTCTTCAGAAGATAAAGGTTCCATTGTTGAACTAAACAACCCAAATTCATTTATGTGACCAAGAGCTAATCTACTGAAAAAGTTAGCAGATTCTATCAATATATGTATTCTTGTATGTAAACATATATATAAAGGCATGCATGCATACATGCATACATGCATACATGCATACATGCATACATGCATACATGCATACATGCATACATGCATACATGCATACATGCATACATGCATACATGCATACATGCATACATGCATACATGCATACATGCATACATGCATACATGCATACATGCATACATGCATACATACATACATACATACATACATACATACATACATACATACATACATACATACATACATACATACATACATACATACATACATACATACATACATACATACATACATACATACATACATACATACATACATACATACATACATGATATTTAAATATGTAATAGAAACATACAAAGAATTTTAAAAGTTATTTGCTTCTACCTTTTGTGATGGTGAGGTTTCAAACTAGAGTCAGATAAAAAATCCTTTTCATCTAATAAATTATTTTTTGAATCAGAATGTGAGATGGCAACAAAGCTATCTTCGGTGGAAAGAGAGCTTAAACTTGAGTAACTCTTTAAATCTCCATCAAGACAGCTTCTTAATGTTTTGGTTAGATGGTCAATATACCTTTTGTAATTTTCACTGAGAAGAAATCTTGGAAGGTAAACCTTTAAAAAAAAAAGAAAAAAAAAAAAAAATTAACTTTGTCAATAAGTTAAAATTGTGATTTTGATTTTTTTTAAACTATCTGACACATTTTTTTAAAGCATCTGACACACCTCAGAAAGAGCTGTCCAAGCATATGCCATTGGTATACAAAAACAATTGCTTTGGGGGCCATCTTCACGACAAATGTTGTTTTCTAACACAATTCTTAGCTTATCGTCTTTGATCAGCTGTTTTTCACATTTCATTGAAAAATATCTGAAATAAGTAGCAATTATAAAAATGTATATTTTAAAATAAAATTACTACCATTATTACTATTAATATTATAAATTTATAGTAATATAAGTATTAAGGACCTTTCATATAAAAAAATGGCATCATTAACAACTTCATTTTTATCATAAGTAAAATTTAAAGTTTTTGAATTGACGTCATCTTCAAAGTTTTCAGCAGAAAAATGAAACTCAAGTATTGATCTTGCACCACATTGATCAAGAAACTAAAAAAATACAATATTTTTAAAATGTAAACCACAAACACCATATAAAACCATAAAAAAAAAACAAACGAAAACTGCAAAAAGCATATGAAAACCAAAGTGTATTAACTGTTTTTTTTTTTTGTTTTTTGTTTTACATTTTCAGCAGCTAAAACACTGAACAAAATTATATTTGTTCAAAAAGCCATCAATTCAACTCACAGCTGCTCATTTAGATTTAAAACTAAATCAGCAACATGCAGCTTTATTTTAATCATTGATAAAAATTTTATATTCACCATCACAGCAAATACTGTTACTACAACTGCAGTACTACAAACTATGAATGAACTTTGAAATCCATAAATATATTTCAAAACCAAACCCATTCATAAACCAAAAACATTTTGAATTATGGCTTGATATGACTTTTTCTGAACAAATCAGATAAGAAATAATAAAATGTCATACTTTGATTTATTAAAAATATGATCAGCATTAGAAACATTTTTCATTAAAGAATTATAGAATTAGAGCTTTACAGAATCTTGATTTCTTGATCTCGTCTTGATTTGAATTTTGAAGTTCTAAACTTTCTTGGGAATGAAAAGTAACATCAAATTTAATTTTTGTAATTTACACAGAGGACAGAAAGTTTGAACGAAAATCTGTTGAAATAAATTAAATGTTTAAAATTAAAATTATTTTTTAACAGTTTTAAAAAATTGAAGATATGTTTTTTCTTTTGCAATTTGTATTTTTATTTTTTATTGTTGTTATTTTGCTATTATGTTGTCATTAAATTTTTTTTTTTTTTTTTTTTTTTTTTAGGTTCAAAAGATGCTGTTATTTTCACTAGTACATCTAGCACACTCTGTGCAGATGAAAGAAAACTATGATTTTCACCAGTACATCTAGCACACTCTGTGCAGATGAAAGAAAACTATGAAAAAGTTAAACAGCTACTTGACAAAATAAATTATAGAGAAAGTCACTAGGATGTTGCCACAATGGGAGATTATATATGGTCACTGGTTATAATAAGATAAGATAAGAGAAAACTGATCATAAAAAATAAAAAAGTGCGATCAAAAATAGCAATGTCCAGCAAAACCTAAGTTCATTTTTGGACTCAGAGTCAAAAATACACATAGGAAAACAACAAAAAATGCAAATGAAGAAACTTTGTGTTGCACTCTGTAAATAGAGATTTTCCTCAAACATTTTAAACTTGAAAAAAAAAAAATAATAAAAATAAAAAAAAAACAAAAAACAAACATTAATTTTAAGATAACATAAAAATCCAGCCTAAATATCTTTTTTTTTTTTTTTTTAACCAAATCAAAAGAACAAATTGTGAAAATTGTGCAGCGGTTTTTAAGTATAAAGAAGACAAAAGATATTACAAACCTCAGTGAAGTAAAACAGAATTAAATCATTATAAAGCACATCTCTTAGGTGCAGCTTCTTCTCCTGTAGAAAGCGTAATTGATAAGCAACCATACTACTGGTCAATACAAATTCATCGTATGAACTAAAAAAAAACTTGGTTTACAAATATAAATTTTTTGTCCACTGATGTTAAAAAGGTTTATTTTATATATTAACACACTTACACTAAAAGCTGTTCAAAGATAAACTGCTGGGCATTTACAAAGCAACTTGATTCCAAGAAACCATTGTTTGTGCACACAGAAGCTGAAGTAAATAGAACAAGTATTACTATATCCTTCATATAAATTGATTAACAAAGTGATTATTACTGAATAATAAGATTCATACAGAAGAATGAAATAAGATTCATCGCAGAAGAATTAGAGAGCAATATAACATGATAAGCAAATAGAAACTCAAAAAAAAAAAAAAAAATCTTAAAAACTTAATCATTTACAATGACAAATTGAAGTATGCAAATAATCTTCAAACAAAATATTTTTAAAGAAAAATTATAAATTTTTCAAATTACACCTAATATTTAGACAAAAACTTCTAAGGACAATGCAGGGCTAATTTTAACAATCCTACCATAATTGACTGCAAACTAACTGTCCATTGTCTAATTTTTTTTTTTGATCAGAACATGTGACTTATTTGTGATTAATTTCTTTTTAGATTTATTTTTGGGAAAAAGATATGACAATTTACCACAATATTGTAACAGCAAGGGCCAGTTGTTTTTGTTTGAATGCATCAAATACTAAAAGTGTTTAGATAAAACAGAAAAAATTGTCAAGTGTTTGATTTGTTATGTTTTCATTAAGAACTTTAGAAAATCACACTCAAATACAAATAGCATTTAATTGACATTCTTGATTGCCATAAATAGGTGTGATACAAAAGAACTGCAGCAGATCATTATTCTCATACCATTATGACTCAAAATGACACAAATAATTCAACTGAATGTCTTATACTCGTTTGACTGGTTAGACTGATTGTAATGATTAATTCTTTTAAAGAGTGTCCCAAAACACTTTTTTTAAATTTCAAAGTACTCCTGTTTATTCCTATTCTATAGGCTGTAAATGATACACATTTTTTTTACAGGTTTTTGTGATGACTAGAAGTGATAAAATGTAAATACTGAGTTTTACTGATTTGTCTTTGAGCTGACTCATCCTCAATAAAAAAAACACCAGTTTTCCATTTTAAATTTACATAAGGAAAGTAGTGTATAATGACAGCTGTTAGAAAGCTTTCTTAATTTCCAATGTGCAGTTCCACTTTACACTTTCAAAAAGATGATCTAAATATTAGCTCTGTTCTTCACACAATTACAGAAGAAGTAAAGAGGTTTTTGAGAAATGCAACTGCTGGTATGGTATTTCCAAGGGATGATTATTGAATAGTCTATAATCTAGCCACCTCTTTGGAGCTAGAATACCAGATTTCAAGTTCCATTAACTTGGTGCTTTGCCATGAGGCAAGAATTTTAGCAGATACTATCTACATCCTCACCCTTTATATGACCAGAGATATCAGTAATATCTTGACAGACAAAAAGGCATTGCAACTAAAAGATCCAAGTCTACTTATTGCAGTTTGCTATGTTCCATGGATCTTGAAAAGTTTTTTAGGGTTCTAGGCTTACAATAATTTAAAAGCAATCCAGACAGCCTATACTTTGAGAAAAATCAATAAGATTGGAAATGCTTCTGAACATGGAACACCATGCCTGATCCCCAACTTTTTGTGTTGTTCTTGGGGGACGAAGAGGTCCCAGCTGAAACAAAGCAATATAAAATATAGGGCTGACATAAAATAATGGCTCAGTAAGAGCCTTAACACTGTTGATACTTTTAACCAGTCTCAGCCGCAGGAGTTTATTGTATGGATCAAAAAATATCTGTTGTTAATGATGCAGCAGAAAGGAACATTAAGTTCATTCAAGAGATGCATTCATTAAGTTGCCAGAGATAAAGATTATCTTTAAAATGTCTTTTTTGTAGTTTAAAATTTGCCTACAACAAAAAATTTGAGTACAACAAAACAGAAAAAAATAATTTAAACTTTTTACATATACCTTCAATTTTTTGGCGACATTGTTGAGGTAAATATATGTAATTTTCAGCATTCAATGAAATGTATTTATTATAAATTGAGACACCATCAACAATACAACCTGTGAAATAAATTCAAGTAATTAACATAGATTTTTAAAATTTTATGAGAAAAAAATTTAAGATTATTTTCATAAAGTTAGCATTTTACCTTTTAGTGAAAAACTTACTTCTTGCTCTAAGTCTAAATTCTTCATTTATTTTTTTAAAAGAGCATACTTGCTGAGCAGATGTCAAATCACATGGTTTTTCTACATTCAAATTTATACAAGGTTTCAAACAACCACTATTATTGCCTTCAGCTTCTTCAGGAAGCAAGCTGCATATTTGACTACTATGTGAACTTAAACTATGCCTGTGACCCAAAGAACTTTTAGTAGAAATTCTTTCAATGTCTCTTTCAGAGCTATTGCTTTCAACACTACTACTTCTGCTCCGAGAGCTTTTTGTTGATGATATTGAACTGAGGCTTTCTCGTTGACTGCGTTTATATTTACTTTCTAAAACCATTCTAAATGTCTCTGCCTCAAGCCAAAAGTCTAATAAATTTTTTTTACCGTGGTCATTAAGATAGTCTAAAAAATACCCTAACGCAACAGACTTTTTCAAAACATCAAGTAATGAAGGTGAAAGTCGAGAGGATTTACAAGATGAAGAGCGTGGCTAAAAGTAGAAAAAGCATGTATGTTGTAAAACAGTATACCTTTGTTTTTAGTTTAATATAAAATGTTTTTCAGATAATCAAAAGAAAAAACCTTTAAACATATTCCTTTTTCTTCAAGAAGTTCTTTTAAGTCAAATGTAAGAATGTTTTCATTATCTAAAAATATAACCATTTTACAATGGTTACCATTATAATAACCATAAAAATAAACTAGTGACAAATATAAACAAAGACAAGTAGCCTTCTTATTGCTACAATCATTATTGGTTACAATTTTAGCTGTTTTTTTAACTTTTTTATTTATTTTTGAGCAAGCATATATATATATATATATATATATATATATATATATATATATATATATATATATATATATATATATATATATATATATATATATATATATATATATATATATATATATATATATATATATATATACAAATACAAATAAAAAAGGCTTTATTACTTAAGAGCATTATTACTTAAGAGCATTATTACTTGTGATCAATAATGAATAATATGATAAAAAATGTACTTACACTTTTGTGCTGGTGGGGGCTTTTTTCGCATGAAACTCCAACGACTCTTTTTTGCTTCTCTATCATTCATTACTTTTACCTAAAAAAATTTTTTTATTTACATACATACATACATACATACATACATACATACATACATACATACATACATACATACATACATACATACATACATACATACATACATACATACATACATACATACATACATACATACATATATACATACCGATGTATGTATGTCTATATGTATTTATGTATCTATATCTATCTATATATGTTTACAATTAGCCTACCTGAAAACTGGAAGTTTTCTTACTGGAGAAACCCACTTGTGGTGTTCCTACAAGTGGGTTAACTGGAAGTATTTCTCGCAACTCCTAAATTTCAGGCTGCTTGTTTGTGGTTACCATAGGCTTCCGTCAAGTATTAGGAAGATGACGAGGGTTTTTACAAAAATGTTCTAAAATTTCAGTTTTTATCTCTTGAAAAGAAGATTGTAAATATAGCGTCTACACGTATATTTGGCCTAAACAAGAATATACTCCAGATATTTAGCAATGGTAGAGGAGGACATTTATTTCAAAGTTTATCATGTAAACCTTTTATACTAATTAATAATCTTTTTTTTTTGTTCTTATTTATTTCCCGGACTATTTCTTCTTATATATTAATCAGCTCTATATAATATACTATTCAGCTCTTGTATGATGAGGAAATAGTTGACACTAACCTGTTAATCATACTTTGCGTCTGTCAAACTGATTTCTTATTGGCACCAAAATCGCAACAGAAACCGAAGTTTTGTAAACGATGTAAACAACGAGCTAAAGTCCATCTCAGTTTTCGACAGTAATTGCTTAATAACGCCATGGCGTAAGTTACTGTCGCAAAACAGAAGGCGTTGTTTCAGAATAAGATGGTTAAAGATTTATTACTATTTCAACTTCTGTTGAGCCTTATACCAAGTTCACTAAGTTTGTTAACCTGATTAAATTGAGCCCAAAATATGCTTTAATCCAAGACTTCGAGTGTCACGGAAATTTAAAAAAACTTAAAAAGCGAGATGAAGGACCGGACTTTCTTAAAGAATTTATAAATGAAATTTGTATTGAGTAAGTTATAAGAAAACAACTTTTTTTTATTATTGGTGTCTCTTCGTAAGCACCCGCACACGCGGTCTCTTCGTAAACTTTTACAATAGTAACAATAGTACTTTAGTGTTCAAGTCTTATTTTATAATTTTAAAATCATATTTTTTCATTCAATAAAAACGTCAATTTATATAAATTGTTTCCTTTGTCTTCACGATCTGACTTTTTATTGTATTCTTATTCCATTGCATTTCTAGATTTGATTTAAAAATTTCAACTACTCTTTCTTCTAGTTAGTTAAGAACTTATTTCTTTTGTTTTGATTTTTCAAAATTAAAATAATCTTTTTTTTACCCCACAATGACGAATTGGCAACTTTTCTGGTGCTTGTAACTTAGCAATAAATCAAGATTTAGTTTGGAGGAACAAAGTTTTATGAAGACTTTTAGATTCGTGAGTTAAGCTTTTCAACTTTATTTACAAGGCAATTTTGGCTCGTTTAAATAATTCTGATTAGTGTCAAATATTCTCAAATGATTTACAAATTCTATTGGCCACTTTGCTCTAGAAAAACGTTTCACTCCTTGAGCAAAGCTGACATTTGGAACTTTTTATTAAAACTGGGGAACTAGAACCTTTTGTCATTTGTTCAATCTCCTAAAGATTTACATGTCACATATGATAATTGATGTTTTAATGATAACTGCATTTGTAACAGTTCAAAATAATGATCTGTCTGCATGTATTAAAACAAGGTCATAAAAAAGGTTTTGATATTTATGCCAAAACGACGTATGTTGCAGAAAGTTACATGCTCTTGATCATATCCGACATATTTGTAGTGATTAGTGATTTAATACATGGATAAACTAAATAAATAGTTATCATACCGATTGAGACTTTATTGAAGAAAAATAAATTGACAACAAAATGTAAACCTTGGCTTTTTTCATGCAGGAAGTTGTTCACGAGACTCGTTTTATGTAAGTGAACCTGTTAATGTATATTTTCATTTTTCGCTTATAGAGGTTGGTAAGATATAAGGTTCTGCGTCTCGGAATCGTTTTCTCGAAATGAACCGGGACAAGCATAATGAGACGAGAAATGTCCCGGAAAAAAAAACGAGACAAAAGAAAAAATTGTCACGGAATAAAGTCATAAATCGGGACAATAATTTTGTCTCGGAATTTAAAAATTGTGTCCCAGATATCATTGTCTCGTCTCGAATAAATAAAAAAAACGAGACGCTGATGCTTAGTGAGGTATTTCGCAGTGTTTTTTAAAAGAGCAGCTCCTATAATCTGCCTCAGAATAATAACACCGTGTAACAAAAGTTTTGTCCTTGAGTTGGAAAAGTTATTTTCTATTTCCTTATGTCTAAAAAAACACGAAAAAATACTTGTATTCATTTCTATTTTGTTTTTGTGTCCAGGATAATAATATTTCGAAATTTACCTATTATCATAGGGAAAAGGTGGCAAATTTAATATGCATTAAGTAGATACAAAACGGCATATGATTTAATAGTAGTATTTATTCTAGGGTTACACAAGTGATGTAGTAAAATGTTAAAAATGAGTAGTTTTTATAGATTTACGCTTATAATATTTACGTGTACATTACTTACGTTTTTATTGCAGATTACTTCCATAAACCAATCCCCAAATATAGTCCCCCATTAATGCTTTCAGTATAAGACCCTTGGTAGCGGAGAGTTCAAAGTTTAATATATCCTGGTGGAGGCGCTCGATCTTATTGTATATTGTATTCCTCTTTGAGTTGGAAAGAGTGAGCAAGGGGGAGAGATGGATACTTATTCCCTTTATGAAGCAGCATTGCTTTGAGGCTTCTGCATGAGCTCTCAATAAAGAGCCGCCACTCATTGGGGTTGAGAGTAATTCTAATTGCCTTAAATAGACCGGCCACATTGTGGCCAAAGCAAAGCTCATCTTGACGAGTGAAATAGCTTGAGAACTTCTGGTGACGCCTTCTCTGGCCTGATATGTGCACGTTTTTATCGAGCAAATTCCACTGCTGAAAATTAAAATTAAAATTATATAATTTCAATGTCTCTACGTTAAAAGCCATTTGACTTCGTGAGACCAAGATCTCTGAACAAGTCATCGATGTTTTCTTGGTTAAATTAGTATGGATTTCTCTGCTCAAAAAAACGTCTCTTAAGTCTGAGTCCTCATCTCCTTCTGAACTACTTTTCCTTTGTAAACACTGCTGCTCTTTCTTAGGAGGACTGGGTACAGGGAGCTCAGAGCAGTGTGACACTGGCGCTATGGATGACAGAAGGTCAGAATATATTATAGCAGGTGCAGTTTTGCCTGCTCAACGTTTGGAAGGGTCTACAATACAGAAGTTGCTTGAGTGATCAGTTGGTTCCCTTCAATTCAGGTAATTGCAAATCTCATAGTTCTGTTTTCTCCTAAACCAACCAGTAAAAAAAAAATAGAATAAAAACATGATTATTAACATAAGCTAAAACATATAGATACATTTCACCCAGTGGTATTGGAAATGTTAAAATATATACAGGGGGTGCAAAAAAAAAAAACCACATTTAATTTCTTAATAAAAAAAAATCAACAAAAAATGTCTTAAACTTATATAATAAAAATAATATAAAACAACTTTGATAGAAATGTATTTGATGTTATTTTATGTGATGTTATTGTATATTACATATAATAAAAAGAAATTAGGATTTATGAAGGATTTTTTAAGTTTTAGCTGTATTAGTACTTAATTGGCCACGCTTTGTTTCTTATGACTTCAGCACATCTAGAAGGCATACTATCTACAAGTCTCTTTAATAAGTCATTTGGCAACGCATTCCAACCGCCAATAAGAATTTGAAACAGTTCATCTTCATTTGTTGCCCTACTATCTTTCAATTTTCTACCCAATATAGACCAAAGGTTTTCTACTGGATTTAAATTAGAAGACTGTGCTGGTCAAGACATAACTGGTATTAATTTAGATTCTAGATATTCTGTTGAAAGATGTAGTTACCATTAGGAAAAAGTTCTTTTATACTTGGTCCAAGTTGATTAACTAAGATTTCGTGATACAAATGCTGGTCCATGCTGGCTTTTCACCCGGTAAAATTTTCCGACTTTGTGTACACTAAAACAACCCCAAGCATTAATCTTTTAGTCATGTTTAATGGTTGCGTTGCATATTTAGAGGTTGAATTTTTCCCCAACTCATTTCCAACGGTGAGATCGATCATTATAAAACAAGATGAAAGGAGACTCATCGCTCCAAATAACTTTAGCCCGTTGTTCACAAGTCCAATCTTTGTGCTCAATGCACCACTTTAATATTTTTTTGCAATTGATTTCACAAAAAAATGGCTTTTTTTATTTTCTTTCCAGAAAAAAATCACCTGATGCTTTTATTCGACGAGATATTGTCCACTTTGAGATAGAAGAAAGGTTCAAATCTAATTTTTTCTCAGAACATGTGATTTTACGAACTTTTTTGACTGCGTTAAGAATGTAGCGGTCTTCCTTTTTTGAAGTTTTAGGCTTTGTCCCTGACCCAATAGACCTTTCAGTTTACCAATGTGTTTATATTTTTTCACCAATCTACTAATAGTGGAGTTTGGCTGTTTAAAACGCTTCCCAATGCTTCTATGAAACTCTCCTTAGTCAGCAGCTTTTATGATTCGTCAAATTTCTATGTCCGTAAGTTGTTATCTAAAATATAGATATGTCCATATTATCCCGTATTTTTAAAGATTTTATTTGTGTAAATATTAGTGTATATATAAAGATACCTCTTCTATTCTGAATATTTCACTACTACATCCAATTTTTTTTTTGCTTTGCTTACACAAACACCTATATATATATATATATATATATATATATATATATATATATATATATATATATATATATATATATATATATATATATATATATATATATATATATATATATATATATATATATGGGCATGGCCGCCAAGAGGGGAGGGTGGACGGGGAAGATTCCCGGGGCCCCGTGTATCTAGAAACAATTTTTTTAAAATTATTTTTAAAAGATTTAAATAGTTTTGACTTTTAAAAGATTTCATTAACTTTCATTTTTAATTTTCAATGACTAGAGCACGCTTCTATTGGTCCTGGGTATATAATTGATCATAATGAGGGACCCTTAAGAAAACCTCCCCAGGGCCCGAAACTTCTCTCGGTGGCTCTGTATATGGGGCTCAGCGGTGGTCTAACCCACATTTTTGAAATTTTCCGGATATTCACTGCAAACTGTACATTGAGTATGTAGTTTGTTGCGGAAAAATTGCCAGACCCCAAAGCCCATCCATACAGTGCTACTACCTATAATCATATTTACTTTAACAAAAAAACAAAATTTGAATTGTGGAAAAGTTGCCTATCCAACAATCAACATGGCGAAAATGAACTGCTCAGATTTGGAAGAGTTTCTAATGAAAAGTGATTGTGATGATTCAGATGCAGATAACAACACTTCTTTAGAGGATGATGTTAGCGAAGGTATGTATATAATTAATGCAGTATCAAGATATACTTTTCATTGAGTTTATCATACAATAATATAGTTTCTAGCCTAAATGTCGTTTAGGCAGGTTTTCCTCTTCTAGTTTTTCAAAACTGACATGCACTTTTTTATTTCAGTTTCAAGTATTGGGGATCAATATGTTGAAGAAAACGCAAGACCTATATCTATACTAACAGGAGTTAATGGTATGTACAATTTGTCTAAAACTAAATAGGCTTATAAAAGGAATTTTTTAGTCCTATTAATATGGCCTAGGACTGATTGTTTACATTGGTGTTAGGCTAGCATTAGGCTAGCTAGGGCCATTTAGTTTGTTTTGTTAGGAATTCTTTTCTTGTTAGAAAATAATTTTTACCTAACACTTTCATTGCAGATTCAAATGTTAACCTTGTTGGAGAAGTAGGAGAGGACGACAGCTTTTCCCAGGAAGTACAAGGAGAAACCCATAGTCATAGATCAATCGTTTTATGAAGCACCCTTGAGCGAACGGAGTCGCATGCCCTTGAAAAACCACGTCATTGGAAACTTCAAAGTTCTTAAATCAACTGCCAAAGAACGGAGAGAGAGGATCAATTTAATTGCTGTAGAGCTTAAAGACCTATGGAGTAAAATGTTGAACTTCCCGCATGTATCTGATCAAGTCATTTGTGCAAAACTAGCAAAAGTTCTAAAAGACTATGAGCGCTGCAGAAAAAAACAAAACTTTGATTCATTAAATGAACTGTTTGACATGACCAAGATCAAAGACGAATGGCTGTGCAAAGAGGATGAAAACCTCTACAAACTGCAAATTGAGAGCAAAGCTCACGTTGGTTACTCGACTGGCAAACCTGCTAGTCTCAATACCATCCACCCATCCAAGCGAAAGAGGGCAATGGAAGCGACTGTGTCCACACTTACCAGCTTAGTGCTACCTGATTGTTCCAAAAGTAGCACGGACTTATCCAAGAATAGTGCAAACAGTCCTTTGGAGGATGACAATGCAGCATCAATGAGCAAAAGGAAGCATAACCCAACAAGCATTGCAAGACGTCTTGTTACATGCTCAAAGCTGTCGTCCCACGGAGCAGCAAAGGTGTGCTGCCAGCTTTCTGGTGAGGGCATTGAAATCCCAACCCCATGTCAATCAGCAATCCACAAGGCTATTTACACGGGAGCTGCTCAGGCCAAGAAACAATTGGTGAGCATGCTTCATCTGGAGAAGTGGAGTATACACTTTGAAAGCAAACACATTGAGGGCTTTGAATATCAGGCCATGGTCCTCAAGAATGAATCTAAAGAAACTAAGTTGACTGCGCTAAAATTGAAAGATGGGAAAGCTCAAACAATCGTAGAAGGACTACAGGATGTGTTAGAGGAGTTCAAACTGTGGGGATCAGTTTTGATAATTGTTACCGACACAACAAACGTGAATACTTGGAAGAAGACAGGCGTTGTTGTTCGGCTGCAGCAAATGTTTGAAGAGAAAGGTTACCCAAAACCCAAGTTCATCAGTTGCCAGCACCATGTGCTAGACCGCGTTCTTCGTGTTGTCATAGACGATGAGCTCCATGGGTCAACTAAATCACCAAGCATTGAATATTTCTTTGTGCAGGATTTGATGAGCAATTACGATAAATTGAAAACAGCTTTCAGCAACGGTAAAACTGAAATTAAGGAAACAGGCGGCTGGAGAGATGACATGAAGTTTCTCTACCATCTCACTCGTGTCTTCCGTCACTTAACTGAGAGGAATGAAATCCCCTTCGTAAATTTCAAACAGATCCCAAACAACAGCAATGCACGCTGGAACTCTCGTGCTATTCTAGCCCTTTTTGCGTTTGTTCTGATGCCAGAAACCCGGATCAGGTTGCGTAAAATCTGTTCATTCATTTCTTACTCGTGGGATGACCATTGGTTCAGCAATCAATTGTTCCTTGTTGAAGATTTTGAAGAACTATCTGAAGCTCTGAATGACTACCCAAAAGCTCTCAATTGCTTGAAAACCCACTGGAAAACAGATGACTCTCCAATCAATATTGTCCGAAGCAACCAGTGCTGCGAGCGTGTCATCAAAGTTGTGCAAGAATTGCACGACTCCTGCCGTAATAAAGACAACCTCCCACTGAGATTCATCCTCTCTAATGACGTTATTGTGAATATTTGACTTCCTTGTGCGTTTGATGATCCTATATAATGTTGTATGCATGTGACTCTACAGCTTGTGTTTAATTTTGTATCTGCTTACAGTGGCTTTAAAAATTTGGCCAAAGAGCTATAAAATAAAACTCTTAAAATCATTTTGTGCGTGAGGTTTTTTTATCAAATTCCCTTAAATGTAATATTTTATTTAATATTAAATGAAAGCTATCAAACAATGATACAGGGAAATGAGGCTGTATAAAAGTCATCACCCTAATGCACATACAAATCCAAACAAGAGGGTATTAGTTTTCGACTTACAAAAAACTCTACCGACACCAGTGCTTAGTACAGGAATAGCCTACTATTAAAGGCAAATGTGGACTTACAATCTTGGAATCCACGATGAAAACTTAAAGACAGGTTTTATGTATGTATGGAGTGAGGAACAAGCACCCAGAGGTACTCAAGAGATAGGCTCGTGTATCCTCGAGCATGTTTTTCGACACATGCCAGAAACTGTGACCCATTTAATATTGTATAGCAATAGTTGCGGTGGACAAAATCGTAATATAATAATGTCTCTTATGTTACAATATATTTTGCACAAATCTCCATTTCTGAAAACCATTGAACAGAAATTTTTTGTAACAGGGTATAGTTTTTCCTCCTGCGACCGAGACTTTGCTATGATTGAAAAAGCCAAAAAAATGAAGGACCAAATTTTTGTTCCAGATTATTGGATAGACCTTATTAAAAATGCAAAGAAGAGAGGCCCCAATATTTATTGTAAGAAAAATGGAGACCCATGAATTTCTCAGTACAAAATCATTGGAGAGTGGGATAACCAATAGAAAAAAATTAACAAATGGCAAAAAAGTTTCATGGCTAAAGATATGCTGGATAAAATTGGAAAAAGGATCACCACGCTCATTTCAAATGAAGCAAACACATTTAGAAAGTGACACATTCATGTTGCTGGACGGAACAAAGCGAAATCGTGGACGGCCATCTACCACTATCAATGTTGAACTTGAGCCCTTGTACCACAATGGTAGAAAACTCACAAGAGAAAAGCTAAGTGATCTTTTTGAGCTAATACAATTCATACCACCTGTCCATCATCCCTATTATCTTGCTCTTAAAGGTGACGAGGAGGCAACTGATTTGGGTTTAACAGATGATTCTGGTGACGAAGACATAAATTAGTGCATGCTACATATATAAAAGAATCATTATCAAGTCATAAACAAAACATCCATTTAGCCTAAACAACTCTATTAACAATATTTTAAAAATTTTGAAGAGGCAAAGTTGCCTAACATTTTTGTTATTGCAGAACACAGTAATATAGTGTCCTAATTTTTTAGTAGATATACCAGTGTATTTTCTTCACCTGTATAATAAATATTATTTTTTTGATAATGATACTTTTTCCTGTTATTTTTAAAAAGATCCTTAAAGTCTTTTACAGTTTACTAAAAATAAAGTAATTGTGGCTTAGAAAACTTTTCCGCTGAGCCCTTATATATATATATATATATATATATATATATATATATATATATATATATATATATATATATATACAGGTGTTTATATATGTGTTCGCAAGCGAAATGAGGTGCCCAGGGTTTGTCCTGATACCAACAGGCATGCCGAAAATGCTTTGTAGGCCTCATGCATTTTCGGACATCTTTCCACAGAGTACTTTTTAGTTTTGATAAACTTGCCACAAACGCAGCAGAATGCGTCTACCGGATGCAGACAAACTCTTGATGCCATTTAAATTAAATAAATGATCTTCAAATATGGTTTGTTATTCTTTTATTCACCAATAACACGAACTGAAGTGTTGGTTTCCGTCATCTGTGCTTTTTATACTTGCATCACTACTTTTGGACAGTTCGAGAATGTTCAAGAAAATTGTGGAAGTTTCAATTTTTTGTGAAAAGTTCTACAGGTTTCTTGAATGTTTTAAAGGTTTCGTGAAAGTTCTAGAATAAAAAAAGTTCTGGAAAGTTCTTGGATTAACTGGACAGTTCTAGCAGTTCAGGAATATTTTAGAATACTCATTATTCAATACGAATCGAGAACTTTTTCGAAAACACACAAATTTCAAAATATCTTTTGTCCCGCTCACAAGAAGCCAAGTTTTTGTTGAACAACAGCTATTTTCAATTTTTTTTTTTTTTTATTTGGCAAAAATGGGTTAGAAAAACACACTTTCAATCCCAGGAAAAAACAGAAATAAGAATTTTTCATATAGTATAATAAATGTTGTTGTCAATTCCGGTGGTAGTCATTGACATGTATACCGGTGGTAGTCATTGGCATTGATCATTTTTCTGTACTTACTTTGGTTCGTAGTAAATATCTAAATTTCGCTGACTTCAAATCAACAATAGCATTTGAACGCGAGAACACACCATTTTCAATAAGATTAGAAACTGCTCATTATCAACATTGAGAATTTTCTTCTCTTCACAAAATTTCAAACATTTTCGCCATGATACTTTTAACAGTTTTGAAAATACCCACATAAAAGTGGCTATAAAAATTCTGCGAGAGTGTGCTGCCAAGCACAGCAACTCTATCTCATTTGACAACATCAACTCAATCATTTTATGTGAAGGAATTGTGTGTATTGAAACTGTACTGTACAAATTTATATACAGGAGTTGGACAAAATAATGGAAACACCTTCAAAAACAAATTTGTTCAAATAAGAGGTAAGTTTGTAATTACAAATTGAATCCGGCGAAGTATTGACTCGTACAAACTTTGAAAATATTCTGATGGAATTTTTGTCCATTCTTCTATCAAAGCTCAAGTTCTTTTAACAATTTTATTCTAAAACGGTCGATTACATTCTTTACCGTTTCATATAAAAAAGGGTTCATTTTTTCTTAAATATTGTTTTCAAATAACTTTTTATTAACTTTTTGTTTTTTTGTCATCACAATGTCTGGATCTCTTTCTAATTTCATCTAAAACATTCATTTTAGATGAAACTAGAAAGAGCTCTTTTAGAGATTTCGGTGTTGGGTATCGACTCCTTAAATTATTTTCTCAAGTACACCACAAAACGGTCAATAAAATATTTAGATTGTGGTGGCCAGATAAGATGAGTTACTTCCTCAAAATTTTCATCATTCCATTCTGAGATTAATTTAATGGTGTGAACATTTTCTTCCTAGAATATTGGATTGCCTCGCGAGATTCCAGTTCAAAGATCATCAGATGGATTTGATCTGATAAAATAGTCAAACAGTCAGAACTACTGATTCTGCCATGAAGAGAAATCATTGGGCTCGCTGATTTCCATGATATTTCTCCTAAGATCATTACTGATTCTCCTCCGTATTTTATATTAGAAAGAAGTCAGTTGGGTTCATTTGCTTCTTTAGGCTGCCTTCAGGCGTAAACTTGACCAGTGGTTGGAAATAATGCAAATAACGATTCATCTTAGAATATCTTATTCTTCCACTGCTCCGTAAACCAGTTCTGGTAATTTTTACACCACTCTAAAAGTTTTCTAACGTTTGTTGTTGAGAGCAAGGGTTTCCGGATAGCAGCCCTTCCTCAAAATTCGGCATTATGAATCTTCCAACGGACAGTTTTTGTAGAAACTGAAATTTTAAGATGCTCATTAAGTTCGGGAGTAACTTTAACGACTGTTGTTCAATGGTTCTTAGTGAAGATTCGAAGAGTGCAACAGTCCCAATCAGAAAGCTTTTTTTCTTTCCGGAATAAAGCTTTGATTACGATGCTTTACCGTGCTTTTCAAACTCTATCATTATTTAGAAATAAAGACGAAGGCACATTAGAAACAAATGATAAAGATAAAAATATTATCGGCTTTGTAGACATTGATTTACGGATTATGACGTCTATATTATTAATATAATGGTCATTGACGGCTCATTGACGGCTTTATAGACACTTGAAAATCAGGTTGCTACTATTAGTGGTGTTTCCATTATTTTTTCCAACTCCTGAAAATGAAAATGGTAAATACTAACCTGCTGCTGAACAGCAGATCTCAAAAACGCTTTAAATTTTTACAGGTGAATTATTTTGTAATGCCTTTTCAACTTTCCAATATCGGTTTGAGATCCGGTTCCGTATAAATTGGAAATGTTTTGAGGTGAATATTTTTATATTAATGTAAAACGATCATACGATTTAACGATAAATGTAAAACGATCATACGGTTTAACGATAAATGTTAAATAATTAATATTAACAGCAAAATTTTTCAAAAAATCATTCGTAAAAGCAGCATGGCGGGCATATGCTTGATTAGCTGTCATTCATTTGACAATGTTAAACTAGCCATTTGATGCTATCTATTGCTTTTAGTATGCTTAGGAAATAAACTTTTACAATCATAATTTTTCTCAGAGTAGTCAAGCTACTATAAAACTATTTTATAGGTAAATTAGAAGTAAATTATTGTAAGTTTTAAGCCACCGTACACATCGTGTTAATATATAGATTTTACTATAACGTAAGCAAATAACAAGCTGTTTATGGTCAAAGTTTTTAGTTTAGTACATGTTAAAATGCTGTTAACACACTGCTAATAGTATTTTAACAAGAAAACGTCTTATGCTTTTTGTTCTAATATTAAGTATTGGTGTCATACAATATAATTATAGAGTACTAAAGACTGGTAAAGAAGTTGGTTATTATTCGTTGTTATTCGTTAAAAACTGAAAAGCCAAACGCTTTATTTTCAGAATTGTTTCAATTGTCGAAATTCAAACTTTAAGAAGGGGAGGAGGGCGGCGTTGGAGGTTGATTTTCACAATCTATACCATCTCTAGCTAGAAAAGTTGCCAGTTTTTTGCATGGCAGACTATTTTAAACATTAAAAATGGTCTAAATGAGTTTAAGCTCCTCCCTTATTTGATTCGATCGCATAAAATATGGATATCTTAACACATCTATGTATATTTTAATGGATGCATGATTCTCTGTTAATCTTGCCTAAATAAAAAATAAAATATTTTTACCTATCTTTCATTATTGTTGTATTTTACAAAAATAAGAAACTGTAGTTCATTTAAGTATGCGTTTTTTACTGTATTAATGGCTTCTAATTCAGCTAGACTCAGTTATTGACATGGAATATTTGGTCATCCAAGTGCACTTCCTCTAAATCAGCTTTCTACTCAATGAAGTAATGAAGTGTTTCTTGTGGAATTGCAAGACACTTCATCTGAATAACAGACTTATTCAAAATATAATGGAACTTGTTAGAGCGGGTGTAGTTACCATCCGGGCAAATGTTAGCATTCCTACGATAGCTCACCATAGTGTTATTAACAAAACGGAGAAGCTGGTTGCACGAGCTCAAGAAATGGAAAAATATCCTTCCGCTAGAACTAAGTCGGATTTTGGGGTGGGCTAAAGTTCATAAAAAAAATTTGATGGTAGGAAATGTTGATTTGAAAATGTTAGCTGCTCTCGAAAGACGAATTCAAAGAAAAGAAAAGCACGAGAACCTAAAGCAAGAAATTACAGAAGGTAAGCGATTGGTGTCAGGAGATTCAATTGAAGAAAACCATTCGCAAGAGAAAAGCAGAAGAAAACTGAAGGAAAAGAAGATTACATGGAATGTGATGTCTTAACTCAAGAAACAGTTCAGTCCTTGAGGAGTATCAATATTCTTCTCTTTGTGAAATGATGGAACGAATCGGAATAAGTAATCGAGATACTTGTAAGGCAATTAATGCTTGTTTAGAAGATATGGGTCTCAATGAACAAGAAAATCTACTGATGTTATCGATATTGCGAAGACAGCATGTTCTTCAAAGAACAGCAGCTGCTACTAATCACTCTATTGTCAATCAAGAACTATTATGCATTGGTTTTGATAGCCGAATTGATGAATCCAGGTTGAATCCATGAAGGAAAAGATAGCCAGAAGCACAAAGGAGGATAACAATGCTACAGTCTTGTTCCAAGATGGAAGTTATGTGGATTATGTGGCATCATAAGAGAGGCAAATGGTGTTAACTGAAAACTTGAATTGTTTGCATACTCTAACTCAATGAGATTCATTTTCAAGTTATCTTTGACAGTATAGATAGTGGAACGTGCGGGCCAAAATCATTTGAAGGTCCAATTGGTTTTCGTTTAAATTTTGAAACTCCAATAGTCCGCTCCAAATCTGTAATTGGTGAAACAGATACCATCTCTGACAAATACAAGAGTGAATTAATTTGTTTAGGCTTCGAAAACTCTGACCCTTGTGAGCTTAATTACCTTTCAGCTACTCAATTATCTTTTAACTCGATGAACCTTCTCCCGGAAATTTTCAGTCAAGGACTTTAGCCAACCTTTGTGAATTCTTAATATAAATAATGAGTCAATACAGAAACTCCATCTACCATTTTGATATCCATTGCCTCCAACAAAAAGGTTATGCTCCGTTTTGGTTTCGGATAAAAAAACTTGTGTAATTATTCATATTTGGAAGACGGCACCAAGAATCTTTTCTACATCGTCAAACGAATTGATTTATTTTGTGACATAAATACGCCAGGTTGCCCTGCCGTCTTTACAAAAGAAACAGCTGCATCTGTCACCCAGAAAATATTCTTGTATTGGCACTGTAAAATGAAAACATTCACATGATACAATATGTTTTGTAGAAATTATAGGTGACTAGACGTTCAAGACAGGAGGTTGAAATTTGCCAATTTTTAAAGTTAAATTTTTTCACCAATTATCAAGCTGAGAAAAAACTTTGACCCGATCAATTGGAACACATCATTCATCATGAGCACGTCATGGAAAGGTTGTATCAGTAGAACTCTCAAAAAAAAAAAGTACGCAGATAAAAAATATTTTATGAGACAAAATCTGGTAACTTTTGTAATCCATTGACCCGCCCTGCTCTTTAATAATTCTTTTATTTTAAGACTGACCGATTTGTCGTACATTAAATATAATATAATATAATATAATATATATATATATATATATATATATATATATATATATATTTTAAAAACACATGTGCGCATGTGCGTATATCCTGATTCAGAATCAACATGGCAAAACTTTGTTAAGTATGTATGTATGTATGTATGTATGTATGTATGTATGTATGTATGTATGTATGTATGTATGTATGTATGTATGTATGTATGTATGTATATATATATATATATATATATATATATATATATATATATATATATATATATATATATATATATATATATATATATATATATATATCATGGCCATCTATAATAACAGGCCTTGACATCGCGCAAAAGGCCGCAAAAACTGAAGGCCGATTAAAAATTTTGTTACTTAAATCGATACACGTTTTATGAAGAGCAAATTAATGTTAGAGTGGTTGTTTTCTCATATAAGTTTCTAACAAAAATAAAATTATTAGAGAAAAAATAACAGCAGTTCAAAAATCGATATATTTTACGGTATTTCACGTTGCCAGAATAATAACAATGTTATAATTAACACGATTTGAAGACTAAAAACATAAACAAAAATAAAACCCGTTGGTAATTATTTTCTTTAAATACAATTCTGTAATTAACAAAAAGTATGGATAACTAAAAATTAAAATATAACGATGAAGATGATCAACAAAAAATCTTTTTTTATGTGTGTGTGTGTGTGTGCGTGTGTGTGTGTGTGTGTGTGTGTGTGTGTGTGTGTGTGTGTGTGTGTGTGTGTGTGTGTGTGTGTGTGTGTGTGTGTGTGTACATAAATAAGCTTTAAAAAAAAAAAAAAAAAAAAGTGTAACAAAAAAATTTAAAAAATTTAAAACTAAAAATTCACAAAAGTTATGATAACTTCAGTATTTTCATCCTTGACTCTCTGTTACTACTAGGAGTGGTGATAAGTGCTTTTTTGTTATTTTATGTCCATACTTAGCTGCTATAAACTGAAACTGAGTAATACAAAATGTCCTGCATAAAGGCCCAGTGGCACCTTGAAAAAAAAGAAAGCAAAATAATGACCATTGGACAAGAGTATCAGTAGGGATTTGAAGTCCACCCCTGTTTAGACTATTCAGATAATTTCCATATTTGTGATAATAATTAGTTGTATCATCATAAATTTTTATTTCACTTTTTTGCACATAGCCAGCCATGTAAACTATAGCTATTAATGTTGACTGATTAACTGAGCTTTCAAGATCATGCATATTATCCAGCAATTCTTTTTCATCAGTAGAAGTATCTCTGCAACATATGTCACAAGAATGACCATCAATGCCATCTACAACAATATCTAGTTTTAAAGACAATTTGGTATGTTGAATATGTATTTTTTCAATTACAGATTTAGCATTTACAAAATAGGTACCTTCTGATCCCTGTCGAAGCTTAGAAAAAGCTTTTTCTATTGGATCTGTTGAAAACCAGCCTAACAAAACATATTTGGCTCCATTACTTAACAACGTTTTCACTAAATCAATTAAGCCATAGCATGTATGTGCAATTGCTATACTGGTACCTTGTGAAAGCTGTTTGACTCGTTTACCAGAAGGCTTCATAAAATTTGACAGTTCAGCAGTTTCGTGTAGTATTTGTAACTGTGGATCATCAACTGAGTGGATTTCACCACACAATTCATTTCTAAAGCGAATGCTAGCACCAGGTACTTTGACATTGACAACACTCCAAAAAGAAATAACTTTTTCTATAAATATGGCAGTACCTTCAAAAGCTTTATTTTCAATGTCTGGGTGTGTTCTAAAACCAGCAACTGTTTCTTCACAAAAAACACACAAACACAACTTTACAGACTGTCTCTCTATTGGTTTTGGATAAACTGATTTAGCTGTAAGTCTAGAAAGTTTAAAAAGACTATTGCACTCAGCTTTATATAACATTTCTAAATCACTCCACTTAGCCAAGAAAAGTGCTCCATTATGCAAAAATTGAAGCTGACCAGTCTTTTCTGTTAACCAATTGTTTCGTATAGATTTTAAAAGATGCACATAATCGAATAATAAAAATGTACCTGATGTTGATAACCATGTTTTACTTTCAACTGTTTTAAATGTTTTAAAAAATCGCTGATTTATTCGGTTACCATCAGTTATTATTGCTAATGCCCTACCATTATCGATATTATTTATTATATCAACAATTGGTTGACATTGTGCAAATTGAAATTCAGCTGAAAGAGTTGCAACAGGTTGAGCTCTACATATAAACTCTGGACCTCCAAAAAGACACTTTATCATAAATGATAAAATTGTTGTAGCCAACTTTTCAGGGTGATTTACTGCATGACCAAACAAAGTACCTCTTTGATAAAGAAGTGAAGCTTTAACATACACTTCATCAATTAAAAGAATGCAAGTTCTTTTCATTGGATCTGTATTCATAAGAATACTGTTTATGAAGTTTAAGTCATCCATTGAGCTAATTTTTGAGGTCAGCCGTGTTAGAGTTCGAATAGTTGGCAACTTGTCATACAAACGGTCATACAAACTTCGTCGCATTGCAAAATATTCATATGCCCTACATATAATATCTGGGGTATATAAAATTTCACCTACATTAACCTTTCTCATGGCATTAAGGTGCTCAAATACAATATTAGACTGGTGAGAACTTTCTTTAGACTTTAAAAATCTAATTGCTTCAAATAAAGCAGATTTTGTTTTTATTAATGTTAACCTGTTTGTAGTTAAAGATGAAATATTACAAGTGGTGCCATTGTGATAAGCAACAAATGAAAAATCATCAAAAATTTCCATAAGAAATAAAGGAACACCAAATTTTTGACTGTATGTGTAAACTTTTTTCATTGAGCTGAAAAACAGTACAATCATTGCTATTAATGAACATAGATTGAATATCATCGAATACAAGTGTATCATCTTTTAGAAAGACATTTAACTCATCTGGTAAAACATTTCGAAATCCGCTTGCTGCCATGGTTTTTCGTGCTTTGTTTGGTGGTGTTGGTAAACAACTTGATGGTATTTTTTTAAAGATAGATGGTGAGTTTAACGGTCGTTGTTTTCCATATTTAGTTACAAAAGGTGCATCATCTGGCCAATGCAGTCGACATACTGCTGTGTAGTCAGTGACAATAAAATTTGCTCTTGGGATTGCATCACTCCATCTTTTGCTTTCCTCTGGATCCTTTGGAAACTTATAAATCGAGATTTTCGTTTCAGTTGAGTGATAGTTCGACTTGCAGAGCGGTACACAACATTTTAAAGGCATTTTTTAAACTGGTAATATAACTTATTAATTCGACAATATTAATACAACCTTATAAACTGTGAGTTGTAACAGGATACAGTTAGCTGTTACGTCCTAAAGTTGCTTTATATAATTTATTAACCAATAGAATTTCATAAGTTACTAAAAAAAGGCGCAATGCAGGCTTCGTTTAAAGTAAAAAATCAAAATGTAAAAGGAGTATTATAAATCGGCCTTCAGTCAAACAACTTTTTGGCGTGATGTCAAGGCCTGTTATTATAGAAGGCCATGATATATATATATATATATATATATATATATATATATATATATATATATATATATATATATATATATATATATATATACTACAAAATTAACTTACCTGTCATCTTTATTATTTTTTTTTTTTTGATTTTCCAAATATATTTCAATGAGGTTTTTCTTTTTAAAAAAAAATTAGAGTCAAATCCAATTTAAAAAAACTCTCCTTCAGGTGGTAAACTCCCATTAAATCCATATTTTATGCTAAATTTAATAAAGCTAGCTGTTTATTTTATAAGTAGAAAGCTATTAAAACTCTAACTTTTTAAAATAAAAATAGCACTTTTTGAAGCTGAGTTAGTAAGTGTTGAAAATCATTCTTTAACTAAATCGAGAATATCTTGAGTAAGATTTGAAATTAACTCGCCATATTTTGTCATATGAAGCAAACCTCTTACCCAGCCCTCAAAAATAAATTATTAAACATGCTGTAAAAACTTAAGGTTCACAAAAACTGAAAAAAAAAACTGTTTAAAATCGAATAAGTAAATATATAATAAATTGTTTATCCGTTGCTTAGGAAAAGGAAATTGTTTTAACAACAATTATTGCAATTTTTTTTACTTTTAAAGTATGTAATGAATCATTTATATTATCTAGATTTCTAATTTCGCATAAATTCTGAAAAGAACTAAGAAGCAAATTTATTTTAGTTTGTAACCCGGTAGCTGGTGTGGCAATGTAAAAAATGATGCTGGTGAAATTGTAGCTCAACATTTAAAATCAAGTTGTTGTTATAAACGTTCATGAAAAAATTTACTTATTAACTGTAATTCGTGAACTGTTTTACAAACTTTATATTTAAAAGCATTATTATGCAATTAAAAGTTTAAGAATCAGTTATATAATACCCAGATATTACAAAACGGAGTTGTCAATTATATGAATGTGTTTGAGTTTTATAACTAACTTAAAAGTACTTTGTGAGAACTTCTAAGCTATTATTATAATATTATATATATATATATATATATATATATATATATATATATATATATATATATATATATATATATATATATATATATATATATATATATATATATATATATATATATATATATATATATATATATATATTCTTTTCAATTATGGAAAGAAGCCAAGAATTACGATGATGTGTTCTATATTGGTGTAACTAATAAGGTATATTCTTTCTGTTGATTTAAAATGCAGGTTTTAAAATGCAGGTTTTAAAATTTAAGTAAAGGAAATTCTTATTGAGCATAATTAAATTTTCTTAATTTAATTAAATTTTCATAAAATGAAAAAAGAATTAAGAAAGGAATCAATTTAATTAAATTTCCATAAAAAGAAAAAAAGAATTAAGTAAGGAAGTAATTTTTTTTTTATGACTGACGTAAATGTAATATAAAACATTAGAAAACTACAAATAAATAAATAAATGAAAACATTTGCATATTTTTCCATAAACTTTTAAGTAAAACAAGAATGTTAGATTGTTGACAAAATACAATCTTTCTTTTATGCAACTCGTTTCCAGTGTACAGCTGACCGTATGAATAAAGACTACTAAATACTTTTCTATAATTTTCTTTAAAAGTTGTGAAGAATGCGTATCTTTAATTAAAGCCTTGTGTTCTAAATCATGCATGTTCAGTTCAGCACCTCATTTGCAAGTATTTGATTTATGGAGTGTTTATGGAGTGGATCCTGTCCCACCTTACAAAACTCTTAAAGCTTGCTCAAATTCCTAAACAATCTTAATGACAATACAGGATGAAAGGATCAGCCAACCACATTTTTTAAAAATGAAAAACTTGTCCATGTTGTCCGCGATGAACAACAAAATAAAGAATATTCATAATCAAATTGACAAAAATATCTGTTGGTTATCTTTTTTTTATTATTCCGCATTTTCTCACTGGCAAAAGATTTGTTACAGTGTTACCATTGGTAATGTATAAACATATGAAAATTTGTTTCGGATTAATACAATTACCAGCAAGAATATCAATTAAAATCATTGTGGGAAACCAAATAGTCTTATTATAATATTGAAATAGAAAATGTATGGAGGTCGGAAATTTTATTTCTTTGTTGTTTAGGCTCCGCTCCTTCTCCATTTTTTTTTTTTTTTTTTATTTATATAAACATACAATTATTTTTTTCTGCGTATCATAAAAAAACTAAAATTTGTATTACCTTGCTTTTAATTCTCTTTGCACTTAATGCGTCAGCAATGCGCAAATGTTTATCATCTAGCCTTTTGCGGCTTCACTTTCGTGCGCATTCAGCTAACTTAATGAACACAAAAAACGTGTTCTTCTGTATGATTTTTTAACAAATTTTTAAAAAATAACTTTGTTCGAAACAGTTATCAAAAATGGAGTAAATATATTAAAAGCCATTTAAGAAAAGTAATCTGAAGCGAAAATCTAGTTTACTTCTGGCAGCTTTACAAATGCAGATATATTTTTAATATGGATAACATTTGCCATAAAAACTGAAAAAAAAAAAATGTTGATTGCGTAAATAAACGCGAAACTTTTTATTTATTCCTTTTTTTTTTTTTTTTTTTTGTTTATGTTTCGTTTTATTAGGTTTTATATATAAATTTTCAAATCGAAAATATGAAAAGATTTTTATACAGAATTATTAATATCTTAGAATTATTATTGACTACGAACTGCGTTCACCATGCCAGACTCAAGACTTTTGCACCCGATTATCATTTGTGGTGTCTGTCTGATTTTGTGCTCGATGGCATTATTTTACAAGCACAATTTAATTCATAACGGTATACATTTGCAAAAGAGGCAGACAGTAAAAAGGATTCTTATGGGGGGGTAGGTGTTAGTTTACCTTTGTGACGTCACTAAAAATAGTGTTACACTCTCTAAAAATTTTTTAAAAAAGTCGAAATAATGTTCTTGAGTTTTTCAAAAATTTAGAATGGTTTCTCAAAATGTGCACGTCAAGGATGAGATCTTTCAAAAAGCAGCTGTTGCTACAGATAACACCGAGTGTAGCATCGTAGGAAAGAGGATTCTCATAAAAGGTGGCTCAGCTGTAGATGCAGCTATCGCAGCATTGCTTTGTTTAGGTTGGTAATGTAGAGAAAATTGCTTAGATTACTATTTTACAAAAAAGTTCAAGCAAAAAAATGTTTCAAATTTGTTTCGCTAGAAATTTCTTGATGTAGATATTTTTCATGAAATTCCTGGGTTTTTTTCCAGGAGTTATTAACAGCCATAGCACAGGCATAGGAGGTGGCGGTTTTATGATGGTTTATATAAGAGAGCTGAAAAAAGCAATAGTTATTGACTTTAGAGAAACCGCACCAAGTAAAGCTCACGAAGACCTTTTTGGCGGTGACGCCAGCAAAGGCATTAGAGGTATAGTTATTTAGCGTTTACATTTTGATCGCATAAAAATCATAATTTTAAAACAGAAACCTTTGTAACTCAAGAGATATCTTTCAGGTGGGTTAGCAGTTGCTGTACCAGGTGAGCTTCGTGGAATGCAACTCGCTCATGAAAAATTTGGCAAACTGCCTTGGAAGGATCTCTTTGAACCAGCAATTAAACTTGCCAGAGAGGGTTTTCATGTAACAGATTCGCTGCAAATTGCGATTAATAAATGGAAAAAAGATGTGTTAGACGAACCTTGTTTAAGGTTTAGATTTTAAAAATTAGTTTTTTGAGAAATGTTTCTACACTTTTACCTTTCTAGTATTTTTTTTTTTTTTTTTTAAGGTTATGCCATGATATAGGAAACGTTTTAAATTTTTTATAATTAAAGTTTGTAAAAGTTTACATTATAATTAGATTTTTATAAATTATAAAATGTTTCATAGTAACTTTTTTATTCGAAATTTTTTTTTTTTTTTTGCTTTTTATTCGAATGTTTTTTTTTAGAAAAAATATATTTTGTATATATGTTTTGTATATATGTTTTGTACTCATGTTGTCTTAAATTCAGCCCAGTTCATCAAAAATGTTAGTCAGAAGCATAATTTATAAGTAGATTAAATGTTTAAATCGAAACTTTTTCATCTGTGTAAATCTTTAATTTTCTTTGAACATGTCCTAAAATATTTTTGCTCTTTCTAATCTTAAGACTTATGCAACTCTTTCTCTGAGGCATTCACTGCTCAGTCTTGACCAAGCAATGCAAACATATTTGTAAATAAAACGTATGTGATGTTTTGTTATTCAGGAAGCTGTTTGTCCGTCATGGAAAAATTGTTTCAAAAGGTGATTTGATAAAAAACAAACCTCTCGCCACTACTTTGGAAAAAATTGCAACGCACGGAAATGCCGACGTGTTCTACAAAGGGAAATTGGCAAAACAAATTGTTAAAGACGTCAAGAATAAAGGAGGCATAATTTCTGAGAAAGATTTGCGAGGATACACAGCCATTATTCGAAGACCTTTAAAAAGCAACCTTGGGAATTACACATTACTTACTGCACCCCCTCCAGCTAGTGGACCAATATTAGCGTACATACTTAACATACTAAAAGGTATTTAGGAATTTTCGCACGTGACAAAAAATAAAAAAATGCAAAGACCTGTTCACATGCGGTTTTAACATTTACAGGTTACAACATGACGGAAGATTTTGCCAAACAACATCCTGATGTTGTTTACCATAGGATGATAGAGGCGTTCAACTTTGCTTACGCAAGAAGAACTGAATTAGCTGATCCAGATGTAGAAAAAAATACGATGAAGATTGTTCATAATTTAGTAGATGAAGATTTAGCCGAAAAAACAAGAAGCAAAATAAACGACGAACATACAAACAACATTTCATACTATGGTGGAAAATACTTTCAAAAAGTAACAACGGGAACTACTCATTTGGTTGTAATTGGACCAAACGGAGACGCTGTGACTGTAATGAGTACAGTTAACGGGTAGTAAGTATTATTGCATTTTAATTTCTAATTTAAATAGTTAAGCAAAATTTGAACAAGAAGAACAGGAAGACCAAGAAATGTTTCTGTTTTTTGAGTTATTCTAATATTAAGACCCGTTACTTGCTGTGAGAATCCGTTACTTGCTTTGAATTTCTTTTTAGTGAAGATATTAACAAATCTTTTTTTTCTTTGTACTATCTTCGTTATTATTGTCTTTTGTCTTTTTAAAGTAATTCGTGTTTTGTCGTCATCTTATTGTCGCCATCTTAAAAAATCAGATCATAAAAGCCTAAAGGACGTTTTTAATGTTAAAAGTATGTTACCATGAGGTGTGTAGGAAGCAGCTGAAAATGTACAAAACTTTTTACATTTTGCTTTGGACCTTTTTTCTTTTTTTTAGATCGGTGAGTTTACGCGTAACATTACAAATTAACATTACAAATTAAACATTACAAATTAACATTACAAATTAAACATATAATTAAACAGCGTTGAGTCGTAAAAAAAAAATAATAATAAAAAAAGAGAATATTTTAAGAATTTATACTTTTTATTACTAGTTATTTATGTTGTAGTAGTTTTACCATAACCTAATGTTAATACATATTTGTTTACAGTCTTGGAGCTAAATTTCGTTCATGTAAACTCGGATTTATTTACAACAACGAAATGGACGACTTTAGTACTCCAGGAATTCCAAATGAATTCGGTCTGCCTCCTTCAGAAGAAAACTTCATTAAACCTGACAAACGCCCAATGTCAAGTTCAGTACCCGTTATTTTATTAGACAATCATATGAATGCAAGATTAGTTACGGGAGGGTCAGGAGGATCAATTATTACTACAGCTGTAGCTCAAGTAATGACGAAGTTTCTTTATTACTATTATCTTTATTATTGTTATCTAAAATTTTATCTATTATTATTCTTTATTATTATTATCTGAAATATATACTTATGTCCTTCAGTTTAAAACTTGCAACAAAAAAAAAACAAAAAAAAATCTTTAAATTTTTTTTAAAGAAGTAATTAATTACAGATACAACGTTTTAATTTCTTTTTCAATTTTATTTAGTTTTAAATTTTTTTGTTTACAATTTTTAGGTTATGATGAACCATCTTTGGTTTGGAATGAGCATGAGAGACGCAGTTCAGCAGCCGCGAGTGCACTCGCAGCTTGTTCCAAACGTTGTTTACGTGGAACCAAGAATGCCTGTGATGGTCGTGGAGGAGCTAAAAAAAAAAGGACATAACGTTAGTGTTTTTTTTTTATTTTATAAAAATACTTTAGATCTTATCTATTTAAGAAAAATATAAAAAATATAAACAAAGTTCTATGATACAGTTAAACTATTATATAAGTCTATTTATTTATTCAAACACGTTTTATTATATACATTTCATCAATTCAAATATATTTGTTTTTAGGTAAGTGTAACCGATGAAAGCCACGCAGTAGTTCAAGCCATAGCTCGAGTTGACAGTCAATGGAAATCTATATGTAAGAAAGGCAATATTGAAAATACAATCTTAGGAAAATTATGTTTGCAGGACAAGAAAGATCAAGAAGCTTTATTCGCTGAATCCGACTTCCGTAAAGGTGGAACTCCCGCTGGTTACTGAGAATATTGACAATAAAAACAAAAAATAGACGCAAATTTATGAATTTAATTTATTAACGTGTATAGTACAAACCAAATGCAATCAAAGACAAAAGAATTGCAACAGAAGTTGCAAAAACAAAAATTATTGTGGCACAAATAAAGTAACATATAATGCAATGAAAACAGTTGCATGAATATTAATCAAAACAAAAACAATAATAAATTAGCTGTTAAAGGAAAGTTTAGAAATAAAAACGCAAATGTTAAACGAATACTTGTCCGAAAACTTGCGTCACTTGTTTCTCCTCTTACGTCACTTGTCATGTGCTATTAGTTAAATAACATAACAAGTGGTAATTACTAAAATACAAATTTAAAAGACGACAAAATCCAAAAGATTTGTAAAGCAGTATCTTATCGGTATTTTACTGTTAAAAAATAAAAAACCAGCTGTGTTTTAAATTTTGTTTGCGACGACTATAATTATTTTGACGACTATAAATACTTTGATGACTATAATTATTTTGATGCAGACCTCTTTGTCATTGAACCATCTATTTGTTTTTAAAGACCTTTTTTTTTTTGTTTTTGTTTTTTTTTTTTTTTTTTTTTGTTACTTTAAATTCACATTATAGTCAAGTGTAATTAGGGTTTAAATTTAACAACAAATCAAAAGCTGTGCGAAAATGTTGTTTTGATGAGGTAAAAAATGAGCGCGATAAAAGTGAATCTCTGGATTGCAGATAAAATGCAGTTTAGTTTCTGAATAAATAAGATACAGTTGAACCTTTCAATAGCTGACATGCTGTACAACATAAAAACTGAAGACTCCACGGGAAGAAACGGCAGGGTAACATTTTTTCATTTTGAGATAAATCGTTATTAAACTTTTAAACCTTTATAAGTTTCGAAGTTTTGGGAAAATTTAGAAAAACTTTAAATATGCATCAAATCGTTTATTTGATTTGAATTCAAATACAAAATATGCTATTATGGTTAGTAAAGCTAGAAAGTGTAAAAAGTCGAAACTTTCAAAATGTGACCCTGCCGTTTCTTCCCGTGGAGTCTTCAACTACTAACAACGCATTTGTTGAGACCCAAATGCATTTTATCAGATAAGCTTCTATATTGGGGAAACATGGGCGGAATAGAAAACCTAATTTTTTAAGTCGTTAATGGTGCAAAGTCTCAAAAAGCTGTTTGATGCTAAATTTAGAAAATTAACTTTTGAGAGCCATTTTTTGTAAGAATGAAGCAACTTAAACTAGGAGATAGTAAAGCGAAGGTCTGATTAAAAGTTTTGTTGGACCGTGGTCTCATTGTTTTGTGTCGAGTGTAAAATTAGCTTTACAAACTTTTAACTTGAGAGTTGGGTTTTTCGATTTCCTTTAATTTTCTAGGGCTTGTAATCCGTCCGAAAGATATTGCTATTTGAAGTTTTACAAAATTTTATAAAAGTCAAGTTAAACGTTATAAAAGTCAATTTAAAGCAACGAAGTGGTTAAAAAAAAAACATTAAGAATTTTTATTTTTAAGCAGGTGGTTACACAATTAAACTTGTCCTAATTTACTCTATGTATTATTAAAAATATAATTATATATTAAAAATATGTTTGTATATTAAAACTATTATTATATGTTAAAAAGTATTATAATATTAAAAAAGTATTAAAAAAAAAAGATTATAAAAGTAATAATAATAAAACCTAAGCAACATTTTTTAACTAAAACTTTTATGAACTCTGTGATGCAAATTTTGAAATCTTTTAATTTTGTCCGCGGAAAATAATTTAATTTGAATGTTCAAATTGAGTGAAAGTTTGACTTCATAGTGGATTAATAAAAACACCTGTAGAATGAGAACTATTCTATATAATTTGGTAAAATTGGTGCAAATGCAGCCTATAGCCACACCAAACTCTGGATAAAATTTCAGCTGGATGGGTTAACTAGTTACAAATTTATGGCAGTTTCAGTTTAAATTTTGATTGTTTTTTGTTACTAACAGCTCAAAACGTTACCGATTACTGTGATATTCGGTCACTGTTTTTAAAATAATGTTTACACGAGTGTTCTATTACGTAATACCAAAATTTTTTTATTACAACTGTTTAATTGGTTTATATTCAAAGCGTGGTTTGACTTGGCTTATGCATAGCGCGAAAATCTCAGTATTTCCTAAGGTATAAACTTCTGCTAAAAAAACGCATAAAAATGCTAAAAAAACGCATAAAAATGCTAAAAAAACGCATAAAAATGCTAAAAAAAAAACGCATAAAAATGCTTAAAAAAACGCATAAAAATGCTAAAAAAATGATCAAAAAGTTTTTTTTTAAGGATACATAGAAAATAAAAAATTATTAAATAATTTCTCTTAAAACAGAAAAACTGTGAGAAAACCAAATGTTTTTTATATTGACTAAGATAATTAACTTTTTTTAAAAAAAAAAATTAGATAAGATAACCGCTAAAAGTTCGGAGGGCTAGTCTGAGGAAAATCAATCTTCACAGATTACGGTTGTTTTGAAAGAAAATTTGTAAAAATTTTATAAAAAATAATTGCAGAGTCACAAAAAGAAAAAATCTCTATCAAAAGGTTTTCTAAAAGTGTAATGATTTTTGAAGAGAGAAATGTGATGAAGGGCAGAATAGTCCTTTGAAGAGCGGTAAAAATCGTTTGTAGGATTGTCGGATCAAATAAGATCTCTTCTAAATTGTCATTAAGTGTGAATCATTATCATTAATTTAAATAATTGTAAGTATGTTAATAATTATAATTATGTTAATAATTGTAAGTATGTTAAGTGGATTGTTATCCAATATAAATTTAATTTAAATTTTGTAAAAGGCAGAGTTTGATTTAGTGAAGTTAGATTTAGTGAATTAAAACAAGGCTAAATCAAGCAAAGATTCATGGTGAAAACCGAAAGTTTGTTTGCTTGCTTTGTCAGAAAAAATGTTTAAGACAGCTTACTGTTTTCCGAGCAGATCAAATATGCCAACTGTGCAAGACCAAGATCAATATCAGTGATTCTCGGGTACCAGAAGGGCTCTGCAAATCGTGCAGAACTACTTTGCGTAGGAAACAAGAGAGGAAAGAAGTTGCATTCCCCCTTTATTTGATTTCAAGGTAATACAAGTGAGACTTGAAACAAGAAGCAAGATGTGTTATTGCCTAATCTGCCAAATTGGCTGTTCAAAGCTGCAAGAAGAACCTCATCTTTGAAGAGCAAACCACCATTGAGAAAGAACCAAGTGTGCGCTGCAGTACATCCCTCAGTCCTTTAGGAAAAGGTTTGCCCCACCAATGATCTAAATAAAGTACAGGAAAAACCTTCAATCTTTTGCAGCAAAAAGATGCTAAAGGAGCCGAACAAAATGCATCTCGAGTTATTTCCAATAAAGAATTATCCTCAGAAGGAATAATTCGACTTGCTAAAGCATTGGGCGGGCCTCCACTTACAACAACCCCCGGTAAATATTTATACTTAAATAGTTTTTACATACGCAAATTGAAAGAAAGTCTTGACTATTAACAAATGAGACAAGATAGATTTCAGGAAATATATTTTTACAAGTTTCTAATCTCTTTAAAAACGAATAATTTAAAAGTGTTATCCAAGCATTCTGAACAAAGTTTTAAGACCACTAGCTTTTGTAAATATACAATTAAATACGGGGCGGTCAAATAACGGATTAAAAAAACTTGTCAAAACTGCAAACCAAACATCAAGCAGCAAGATGGTAGAGCTAAATTTTTACATGAATTTCCTAAAAGCAGGTCAACACTTAAGTGATTTCTTAATTGCAGTGACATAAAAATCACCCATGAAAAAAGAAGATTCTGTTAAAGTTCGGTTTGTTGCTCACTGATTTATTAAGTCTTGTGAATCATGTTATTTAGGCTTGCAAAATTTCTGGTGGCTAATTTTTTAAGCTCGGAATTGATGGTAGCAAAGGTTTTCTCTAGTTTTGTCTGGGCATAAGCCAAGTCAAACATCGCTTTAAATAGCAAATCAATACTTTGGTCTATAAAATGAAAACGGTACATGTAGCAATTAAACAAGTATAGTAAAACATGTCGGTACTACATAGTAGAACACTTGGGTAACCATTATTTTGAAAATAGTGACCGAATATCACAGTAATTGGTAACGCTTTGAGCTATAAATTTGTAACTAGTTAACCAATCCAGCTGAAATTTTATTCAAAGTTTAGTGTGGCTATAGGCTGTATTTGCACCAATTTTACCAAATTATATAGAATAGTTCACATTCTACAGGTGTTTTTATTGATGCACTATAAAGTCAAACTTTCACTCAACTTGAAGAGTGAAAGTTTGACTTTATAGTGCATCAATAAAATTAAATTATTTTAAAAGGTTTCAAAATTTCCATCACAGAGTGCCTTGATGAATACGTTATCACCCCATATAAGTGGCGTTCTTGGCTCAACTAGGTTGGCATTATCATGATCCATGATAACCTTGAGGTGTCTATTTCATAATTAATGGAAGTGTCGAAAATAGTTTTATGTTTAGTAATCAGGACTGTCCAAGGTCTTTCGGGTTAGAGGAGAAAGATAAAAAGACACTTAAAATGTATCAACAGTCGGAGGCCGGAGTTATATTTGTTCTAAAATATGAAACAGGAGGAAATGAAGATTTAAAACCAATTTGTATTTCTTTTGGCATCGAATAATTTTTCTGTGAAAAATAATAAAAGTTAGTCAAAAATGAAAAAAAGCGCATTAACTGAAAGGCATTGAGGGGAATAAGCCTTCTTTTTTCCCTCACTTTAGCGTCTCTAATTCTGCCAACCCTAATAATAACAAGTTATAATAATATTAACTAGATCAGACAATATAATTATATAACATATCTATACTTAAATTAAGTTAATGATAATTAATCTGTTAGTTATTGTTAATCCAATTTTATTTACTATTAATCTGGAAATTTGAATTTCAAACCATAAACACTAAGAATACTTAGTTTAATAACCTTTCTCAATAAAAATCTATTTTTAAATACTTTTAAAGTATTTTAAAATAAATAAAATATTCCTTTTGTACTTTATATTTGTTCTTGTATTTTAAATTTTTCATGAAGTATTTGTGTTTCTACTTAAAATACTTTTGAAAACTACTTTGCTCAGCATTGCTGGTCACACATACTACAAAATCTTTTTTAAATTCCCTTCTAGAAATACTTAATTTGAAAGACTTTTCTATTCTGTAACTAATAATATAGACATTTATGTAAAAAGCATATGTAAATACATGACAACTTACTATAGTTTATAATTTTTAATTTCAACGGAAATAAAGCAAAATTCATTTTACTTGAATATATATTTTATATATATATATATATATATATATATATATATATATATATATATATATATATATATATATATATATATATATATATTGCGCAGTTTAAATGCAGCGATTCTTAGATCAGCCTGGTTTAATTCTGGTCGTTGTTTCTTTAAAGAACACGAAGATGTGTTTAGGTAGTAAGTTAAACTCCTGTAAAACAAAAGACATCAGAGAAGAGCTTTAGTCTTAGATAAACCAACTGTTTTTTTATTTGTTAATGCCAAGTTACAAGGCTCCTAACCTCTTATTTAAGTCTGCTTTATCAAAAAATCGCAGTCCTGATCGCATCTGTATCTTTTATAGTTGCTCAATATTTCTCACTATCTTCTCTTCGAATTCTTTACAATAAAGTTGCAGAAATGATTTGTGAAAAATTTGACCCTCGATTGTAAATAAAACCGATTAATTTGTGAGGAAGATGCATAAACCTCGATGACAAAAAAAACTGATTAATTTTTGGAAAGTTTTATGACCTTCGATGATATGCAAACAAAACATTTCTTATGGTAAACATTTTTGTTTCAAGTACTTTGAAACAAAACAAAAAAACATGAATACAACTTTTAAAAATTTCATCGTTGCTTATTGCATCAGCATCTTGAATTAGGTTTAAAACAAACTGGAATCATCTGATACCATGAGAGCTTTTATCTTTTTCTCAGTTGTCGTTGTTAATCTAAACGCTTCATTCGGTACGTTTTTAATTTGTTAATTAAAGTATTTGTTTGTGATGAGAATGATGGCCGATTGTTTCAAAAAAAAACATTGACGTTTTTTGGGGGGGAAAATTTGAAGAGTTTTTGTTTTAAAATTTGTTAAGTTGAAGTAAGGGAACTTGTGATTGAAGAGCACGATGAGCGAAGATCAACAAATTCTTCAACCGCGGTACAAATGATTGAAGGGCTAACAATGGCCCCTCTCACAAAAGTAGTTTCGACTGATTCCCTAAGATTGGTAAATACCTTTATTATTTCGTTTGATGCTTTTTTGTTTGTATAAAAGAGAATTTGCTCTTTGTTGAAGAAACCCAATCGTTGATATTTATTACTTCGTTTGATGCTTTTTTGTTTGTATAAAAGAGAATTTGCTCTCTTTTATACGAACAGAAATCTAACCGTTGATATTTGCTAGTGTAACAAGAAGGTTCACGCATGCGTACAATCTACTCCATTTATGAAGTATAAATGTTTAATGAAATTCAAAAAGTGCGTCTGGAATTACTGTCCAACTCGAAAGGTAAATCAGTTTTTAAATTTTTATCAAATTTTCGTGTTTTTTTTTGCAATTTTTTAGCGTAATTTTTGTCTGTTCCTAAGTACAACGTACATATAACAAGCATACGATGAAACTAGGTAAATCATTAAGTGGTTGTTGTGTATTTCGTAATGTTGAAACTGTTATGTCTTTGTTTACAATTTTAACCGTGTTTATCATCTTTAGTTTTCCAAATAAAATATGAGTTTACTCTTCTATTTATGATGTCATCAGTAAACCATGTTGTGAAACAACTTAGTTTCAATAAAAAAAAACTTGTCGACAATTAATTAACACGCTTTTGTTTAATAAACGATTCTCGTGGTGTTTGCAATTTCTTTAAATTAATTTTTCTAGTGTTTCAGTAAAGCTAGAAAATGTACAATTAACGCCCGCTCTCCAAATCAGATGTTGACATGCATAAGAATATTGAAGAAATGCATGAAGAG
Organism: Hydra viridissima; assembly: GCF_058129835.1. Lineage (NCBI taxonomy): Eukaryota > Metazoa > Cnidaria > Hydrozoa > Anthoathecata > Hydridae > Hydra > Hydra viridissima. The sequence continues at coordinate 16,135,274 of NW_028324306.1, read as the reverse complement.
AAAAGGTTGCTAATAGAAAATTGTGTTTTTAGATTTTTTTAAAGTATTATATTTTGGTAAATATAATTTTGTAAATATATTTTTATAAAAATATGTCTGTTTAATATACTTTAGAGTTAATTGAGCGCAGTTCAAAAAACCTCAGTGGTGAGGAAAAATTTTAAGCTGTGCGCGGCGACCAAAATAAATTTTTGTCGCAATAACTTACAAACTTTTTCATTGATCGTGAGGAAAATAAAATTTTTTAGAAATATTTTTTTTTGTCTTGTTTCAAAAAGACTTCAAAGTACTTACAAAACTTGTTCGCTAATTTTTGAACCTACTAGGTATTTTTTTGTTTTAATCTTTCGTTGAGTTCGATGTTTTTTACAAAGTAACAAAGATACTTGAACACAGTGACGATTTCATTAGGGGGGCTGGTTGAGCTTACGTTCTCCCTCCCTCTTTAAGGAGTGTGATTCTCAGGAGCCCAGCAAAACTTGTTCATTAAAAAAGCCCAACTGATAGAAACATTTTAATCATAATGTCTGCAGTGTACGTTGCCAACATTATATTGAATATTCCTATTCTCTTTCGCGTCACGAATATGAAAAAAAATTTTCATGCAACTTTCCAATGTTCAATTTGATAATTAGGCGAGAATTACAAATTTATTGTGTAAAATTGTGAAAATACAAGTCCGTATTTAAGAGGAGAATGTTAGCCATTGAACATGGTCATATATGCATCATTAATATTAAGTCATATATGCATCATTGTTAAGTCATATATGCATCATTTTTAAAAAGTCATACATGCATCGGCATTATTAAGTCTACCGGAAAAATCTCTCCGTTTTTCTTCACCTTAAGTATCCTTGAACTAAGAAAATGATTTTACCTTCAAGTGGAAATTTTAAAGTATTATTTTTCTTAAAGAAATTTTTCTTTTTTTTTTTTTTTTCTAAAATATTTATGATAATGCACATTAGTTTTTTTAGTCATTTTCTTAGTAATTTCTTACAAGGACATGAAGTTTCTATAGTGTCCCATCTAACAAGTTATAACAAACAATAAGAAATAAAGCAAACCCGTGCTAATCGTGGTCACACTTTAGAACAAATACAAGATTTTTTTTTTTTATTAACGAAGGAAATTGAAAAATGTACTATTGTATAATTTTTTTTTTTATTTATTTGAACAATAAGTTAAAAAAATCAAAATTAAATTTTAAAAAACTGACTTGTTAGGTAAACTTAAAATGGATAATTGCTTATTACATGTAAAAATAACAATGAAATCAAATTTGAAATTACAATTTAATTTTTTTTTTTTAAAAAAAAATCATCGCGGATGATTCTTTTTTAGAGCAAGCAACCACACTAAACGTTTTCACATGCTAAAATACCCTAGTTGACTATCTTACAGAAAACTTATAAGTCTTGTAGGATGGCAATATTCTTATATTATCCTATAGGATATCCTAAAGGATTCGTAAGATCGTAAGTAAAAACAGAAAAGTTGTTTTGTTAATGTTAATTCTGTAAAATATACTTTTTTCACAAATGAAAAAAAAGCGCGTTTCTTAACTTCACTCAGATAATTAAAGGAGAAATTAAGAAACGCGCTTTTTTAACAATTTCGTTATAAAAATTTCATTTTCATTTGTTATAACAAGGTATATCCTGTTTAATCTATAAAAACGTTTACATTTTGTTTGGTACATGTACATGTTTAGTACATGTACTAAAAAAAAACAATATCTGCTATACTATTTATTTAGTTTTTAATGTGCAAAATTTATTTTACATAGAATGAAATTTTATTTCAATAAGAAAATATTAATTCCAACTTAAACTTACCTATTACGAATCTAAAATTAAATAGCCTACAGCATCCTATGAGAATCCTATTTTGATCCTTCAAGATCTTTTAAAATATTCTTTTAGATCTTACCTTATCCTGTAAGAATTCCTTTAAATCCTACAAGATCCTTCAAAAGGATGCTTATAGGTCTTGCAGGGACTTGTGCAACTCAACCCATAGGATTCTTGTAGGATCTGTAAGATCAGTCAACTAGGGTACCCTAGTTGACTATCTTACAGAAAACTTATAAGTCTTGTAGGATGGCAATATTCTTATATTATCCTATAGGATATCCTAAAGGATTCGTAAGATCGTAAGTAAAAACAGAAAAGTTGTTTTGTTAATGTTAATTCTGTAAAATATACTTTTTTTCACAAATGAAAAAAAGCGCGTTTCTTAACTTCACTCAGATAATTAAAGGAGAAATTAAGAAACGCGCTTTTTTAACAATTTCGTTATAAAAATTTCATTTTCATTTGTTATAACAAGGTATATCCTGTTTAATCAATAAAAACGTTTACATTTTGTTTAGTACATGTACATGTTTAGTACATGTACTAAAAAAAAAACAATATCTGCTATACTATTTATTTAGTTTTTAATGTGCAAAACTTATTTTACACAGAATGAAGTTTTATTTCAATAAGAAAATATTAATTCCAACTTAAACTTACCTATTACGAATCTAAAATTAAATAGCCTACAGCATCCTATGAGAATCCTATTTTGATCCTTCAAGATCTTTTAAAATATTCTTTTAGATCTTACCTTATCCTGTAAGAATTCCTTTAAATCCTACAAGATCTTTCAAAAGGATGCTTATAGGTCTTGCAGGGACTTGTGCAACTCAACCCATAGGATTCTTGTAGGATCTGTAAGATCAGTCAACTAGGGTATCTTCATGAAGCGTTTTTTTTTAAGGGAAAACCAAACATGTTACATATTTTAATATCATTTGTTATCCTCCTTTTTTCCTACTTCCATTATCAAATATTGATCTTACTATGCAAAGAAATTGAAAAATCACCTACGTCACCAGTAAAGAGCAGTTAAAAAATATTGTATCCTTAGGAAAAATGAGGGGCTTTCAAACTTCAAAATCCATATTTCTCATATAAATTAAAAAAAAAATATTCTGCAAACGAATCAAGGCTTCGCCACACTCAATCAGTTTTTTAAATAACGGTTAAAGATTTTCTAAAATTTAAAAATTAAAATGATATTACCAAAATTCTTGCATTTAGTAGGAGTGTGATAAGTAGCGTACTAAGAGAGAGAGAGAGAGAGAGGGGGGGGGGGGTAAGCGATGGGCGGTGAGACGGTCCACCCAGACCTCAACTTCTAGAACAAACAAAAAATACAAAAGTTGGGAAAAAAATTAAATCGCTAGCTAAAAACTTTTCGAAGATATTCGAAGCTCGAAGTCTCTTCAAGACGTGGCTTCATTATTTTAAGATCGTGCAAAAAAACAGTTTGCTTTCGGCAAATACTTAAGAGTTGAAGTTAATTTCATCAAAATTTTCAAACTTTTATGATGAGGTCTCAGAAAATGACAGAATTAGGCTTAGCAATCCTGGTATGCCATAGAACACGAGGCAATACAAAATATAAATTTTGACGTCGTTATTTCAGAGTTTGTTGCGGCCAAAGAAGATATTTTTGTTATAGTCTTATATATAGATATATAGTTATAGTAGATAATTTAGTTATAGTCCAGAAAGAAGATATTTTAATTATGAAATAAAAACACAGTATAAAAATGTGTTTTTGCGTCTTCACTATCACTGTGCTTTAATATTCGTTCAATATTAGAAATGTAAGTATTAATTGTTCCATGAAATACCCAATAAATTTATTGCTTTTGATAGGGTGACACCGCCAACTTTCACCTCGGGTGCAACTTGAGCTAGCTACGCCACTGAGTGTGATAATCGCTAATTATATTTTTTCCATATTAAGAATAGTAATAAAAAATCACGACCAACAGTTGCAAGATATGTGAAGAATGAGCTGGAAGGCATATCAAGTGTATGTTATTATCTTGGCAAATCTTTACAGATTTGAAGGTAATATGTGTTGAGTGACCAACTAAAAGTGTAGTATGTTATCAAGATTTTTTATCAATGGTACAAATGCTTTAAGTAACCATGTAATAAATATATCATTTTCCATCCAAACAAAAACAGAAGTTTTATGTTTTGTACCGGTTGGCCCATTTTTTACTTGACTGTCATACAAAAAAATTTTCGATTTGTATATAATAAACACTGGTAAAAAGACGCAATCAGCGCTGCAGCATTTGCTCACAATGTAACTAGTTTTATCATTGCTACTAGTGAGTTTTAATACGTGCCCAGACTCTTGCCCAAAAATGACAGATATCTTGACTTTATCGCCATTAAAATCCGTTTCATCAGTGTTCCATATTTGCAATGCTTCAGTTGCCAGAAATTTAATTTACTTTAATAAGATTGTCAAAAAAAAGTTCATTGTTCAAGTTCATCATTTCAGTAGTACATGATCCAGGCCTTGATGAGGCTAAATTGCCGGCTTTTCATTCCGAAATTTCATTCGACCATCTACTCATTAATCTTTAAAACCAATCTTTGCTAGGTTCGTTTAAAAAAAAACAACTGTTTTTTGCATTTAAAATAATCAATAACAAAATGATCCCTTTTATTTTTGTTAAACCGTATCCCCAATCACTTACTAGTAGAAGTGTGGTAGCTATAAGCATTTATTTAGCTCTGAATGCTGTTGATCTTACGGAACCATGAAAACCATTATTATCATTATTGTTTGTACGTCTTGTCAATGTTGTTTTTATTTACCCCATTTACTCACGTTCTGTTTTTTTTTTTTTGCGCCATTTAACGCATCAATCACCTCTTTTTCTGTGCAGCTTGAGTTTGCTTTTTGAGATTTTTTTTTTTTAAAAAAAAAAAAAGAACTCTTGTTTGCACTATTTGATTATCAAGTGCAATACTTATTTGATCATAGGTGCATTACTGACAAATATGGAATCAGAAGCACCGCACTCTAACAAATTCTAACTTAATAAACGGTTATATAAATGACTCAATTAACCAGAAAAAGCAAGACATTTTCAATTTTTAATTTTTTTATTTATACTGTATCATCCGTGAAAAACAAACTATATTACAAGAATTGAAATTTTACTATGCAGAAAAGACTACTAAATGTGTTTTTTTGTCTTAAAAAAGTTTCTTTTCTTAAGATGAAAACTCAAAATAAAAAAAATTTTTCCTGAAAAAATAGAAATTAAATGAAATTATTTTTTTACTTCTACTTATAGTTAGAATTCTAAAAATCGTAAAAGTTAGAATTCTAAAAATCTATAAATTTTTTTAATTTGATCTTTTTGTTCAATTGTGAGTTAATTTTTCAATTGTTCAATTGTGAGTCAAGTCTTTAAAAACGCCATGATTCATTTAACCCGGATTTACACTAATAAACTTTAACGGACTTATTCACTTAATCAAGTCACTTTGTTAAGCAGCATCAATATTCGCTCTTTATTTTTTTTTTAAAGGAGAGGGCTTTACCTAAGTAATAAAAATTCTGCCTGAGAACTCTAGAATATTGTATCATTAAGAGTTAAGAAAAATTAAAAAATACAAACCTCTCTTAAAACTTTCTTACTCAATGCGCTAATGTTTACGATTAATTTTTTTAAAAAAAAACCCAACCCTATTTGGCTTCTTCTTTAATAGGACAAAATTCGTTCTCGTGGTCCATGTCAACGCGGTTCATGCATCTAATTAGTCATAATTTTCTATTCCCTCATTTTTGCAAGAGCAAAATAATTATAATAATAAAATAATACAAAACGATGAAGGAAAAAAAAAAAGAGAAAGGATTACAGTAATTTGTGAGAACTTTTTTAAAAAAGATAACGTGTAGATAATCAAGTCATTCATATACTATATGCATGTGTTGTCTTACATTGAAGAATGATAAAATGTATTAATTGATAAGTTTAGATGAAGGTAAAGTGGTTTTACTAGTACAAAACTAAAAAGTGATAAAATGAATCGTAAGCAAACAGAATGAATCTTTTTAACTACCCGAGTTATCAGAAAATTAAAAAAGAAAAAATAGTTAAAATAAAACTTAAGCATACTTTGAAATTATTCTTCTTAAATGTTAAATAAAAAAATTTTCAAAATATATGCAAGACTTTTATACATTAGTTTAAATTGATGATAAAAAAAAAAAAAAAATCTGTAACTAATTTGTATTGATGCAAAATCTGAAATATATTTGTATTTTAAGGTAAAATCTGAATAATTTGAATCTCATGTTTAATCAAGAATTTAGCTAAATTTATTATTTATAATTACTTATTTATTAAGAATTTAGTTATCTAATAAGTTAAATTGGTTTTTTAAAAAAAAGTTTTTCTTTCAAAAAAAGTTGTTTCATTTGTTGTTGTGCTATTGTTTTTTTTATTTTAATAATTATAGCAGAAAGATCAGTAGATAAGATGATTTTCAAGGCTTTTGGCATCGTAAGCCTTATGCTGATGTTTTCATGCTGCTTTTCACAAGGAGAAGGTAAAAATTTCATAAAATCTGTTTAAAACTGAAAAGTTTATTTGTGCATTTAAGTATATACATGTATGTACCACAGTAAGCTCAAGCTTGTGACCCTGATTCCTTAACCAATTACCTGGTACCTGGGCCTTCTATTCTTAAATAATACAAAGACTGTTGCTATATCTGTTATATATATATATATCTATATATATATATATATATATATATATATATATATATATATATATATATATATATATATATATATATATATATATATATATATATATATATATATATATATATATTAGGGTGGTAGTCAAAAATTAAATGTTCAGATTTTGTCTGGGACAACCTCTAGTCCTGTTCCTATTGATCTCATGAACTCATGTGCAAAATTTCATAAAAATATTCTTTCATTAAAGGGTGCCACATGCCAACTGATAAAACCACATGTACGCGATAGAAAAGATAGCCGTGTAAATTAATGTGTTGTTGAATATTATTGAAATCTTTAAATAAATTTTTTTATCTGTAAATCCATTTTGAACACAACCAGATGTCTTTTCAATGAGGTTTACTCTTTATGTTTTTTTTGAGAATCTGACCAGTTGTTAAATTTATCAACTAATTAATGTTCTGTATATGAAAAATATTTATAAATTTCCAAATACAGATAAAAAAAACAGAAATTTTACTTCATAGCATTTTTAGAAATTTGTTACATTCAAATAGTTAAATTTGTGAACTAAGTGAACTAGCTCTGAATCGCTGGTCAATTCGACGCAATAGAATGAAACATAGATACAAAACAATTTTGAAATTGAAGGAAAGTTTTGGTGAAAATATTAGGGATGTTCCACTCGTAGTGCATTGGGACGGCAAGTTACTCCCTGATATATCAGGAAAACATGAAAAAATAGATCGCTTGCCTATTCTTGTTTCAGGTCAAGGTGTAGAACGTCTATTGAATGTGCCTAAGCTCCCAAATGGCACTGGAGAGGCAATGGCAAATGCAGTTGTAACAGCAATCGACGACTGGAATCTTGCAGAGAATATAAAAGCCATGTCTTTTGACACTACAGCCAGTAATTCTGGGATTCGCTCTGGTGCAGCAGTTCTTATTGAACAAAAGATGAATAAAGAGCTGCTCCATCTTGCAAGTCGGCACCATATTTTTGAAGTTGTTTTTGGAGATGTGTTTAACTCATTAGCTGGACCATCTACTGGACCAGACATTTTGATGTTTAAAAGGTTTCAAACAGCATGGCTATCAATCGTTCGTGACAGATATGAAGACGGTATATCAGATCCTGAAACAGCTTTAGTTTTTAACAGCAACAGAGAAATGATGAAAGAAGCTATTGATTTCATTCAAAACTGCTTGCTGACAGAGAACCAGCCTCGTGATGATTATAGGGAACTTTTAGAACTGTCTTTGATCTACCTGGGTCATATTCCTCCTTGCGGGGTTCATTTTATGGCTCCTGGGGCTATGCATCGGGCCAGATGGATGGCCATGGCTATTTATTCAATCAAAATTTTTCTCTTCAGATCCCAGTTTCGCATGACAAAGCGTGAAATAAATTTATCACGTTTCTTGAATATTTTTGTCTGCTTTGTCTATCTCAACTCATGGTTTACTGCTTCGCTGTCCGTTCAAGCTCCACTGAATGATCTCATGTGCCTTAAACGACTCACACAATTCAGGACAATAAATTTAAATGTTGCAAATGTAGCGATAAAGGCATTGTCTTGTCATATGTGGTACCTCAGTGAGGAACTGATTGCCTTTAGTTTTTTTGATGATCGTGTTGATGCAGCTACAAAATACGAGATGGTAAATGCAATGAAAACAAAAACTGGAAATGGAATTCCTGCAAAACGTGTTCAACTACGTGAAAACAACATTTCATCATCAGAGCTTGCTGATTTCATTAACTCGAACACCATGAGGTTTTTTGTTATACTGGGCATCTCAACTTCTTGGCTCGAATTGGATTCATCTTTGTGGAACGAGGACCAAGTTTTTATTGCAGCTAAGCATTTTGTAGCCGGTTTGAGCGTTGTGAATGACAGAGCAGAGAGAGGAGTTGCTCTTATCCAAGACTTTAACCAAATTCTAACAAAAGATGAAGGACAAAAGCAAGCACTTCTCCATGTTGTGTCTGAGCATCGAAAACAGTTTCCAGATGCCAAGAAATCCACTGTTGTTAAACAGGACTAAATAGTCATTTTTCCATTCAAAACAAAATGAAAAACTAAAATGATATTGAAATTATAGTTATTTTTTCATGGTTTTCAATGTTCAATACTTTGTTATTTAAAAACTTTTAAATTAAAATAGTTTATGTAGAAAAAATTTTTTAAAGTGCTTACAGCCATTAGCGTCAACCTTAGTGAAACTTTCAACCCCGTGTGGCACCCCTTAATGATGAAATATCCTTCTCAAATTTTGCACATAAGTTTGTTATGCTAAAAGGAACAAAAATAGAGGTTGTCCCATCAATTTACTTTGAAAAAGTTTTTTGAGCACCACCCTAATATATATATATATATATATATATATATATATATATATATATATATATATATATATATATATATATATATATATATATATATATATATATATATATATATATATATATATATATATATATATATATATATATATATATATATATATATATATATATATATTATTCATGTAGCAATCTTCTTTTCTATTACAGTACACAGATAAAATTTCACAACATATTTTTTTTAGGGCTTGGAGAAAATGCTTATGCTACTGATACATGGCAATATGATTTTGTAGTTTGGTGGAGTTATGCAAAATTCCCTTTAATAGCATTTGTTCTTGGATCCACTTTGATGACATGGCTTTTTGTTTATTATAACAGAGATAGATTTCAAGTAGGCTTTCAATTTTATTTTCCTACACAAGAAAATTTTATTAATTTACATTATTAAAAGGTAGATGAAAACATAAAGACCATAGAGGAAATAATAGCAGAGTATTTTTATTTCTATTAAAACTTTTAAGCAATAAGCTCTTTAAAAGTTATTTGAAGCCACAAACTTTGTGAAACTTTGATTTTTTCCCTTGTGGTTGTTATTAAAAGAAACAGATGCATGAATTGTAAATTCTTCTCTTAACTTTTATTAACTATGTTTTTGAAAGACAAAAATATATATATATTTTTGTTAACTAATTTCAAAGTAGTTTAATTATCTTCAGTTAATAAAGGAAAGTGCTGAAACACAGAATATTCCTTTTAAAGTGTTTTATGGAACTCAAACTGGAAATGCAAAGGTTTGTGAATTTTTTTTTTTTTTTAATTATTGCTTTAGGAAATATTGTGTAACATTTACTCACTTAAAAGTTTAGGGTTTAGTTAGGAACAATTAAAAACAATTCACAGTAAAATCTAGAACAATTATAGATATATTTTTGAATCATTCTGAGTTTGATTAAAATTTTTGAGAGCTTAACATAATGTATATGGGTGTATAAGGCGCAGATGAATGCTTGAAGTGGGCAGTTTTTTGTAAAATTGGCTGGAATTCAGATATTAAGTGAAATTGCAACAAATCAAGAACTTACTTTATGATTTCTGATTGAAATACATACTTTATGATTGCTGATTTAAAAAATTCAGTAAATTGTATGGAAGTGACACACGTTATATTACGTTACCTGTCAACAATGTGTTATTAGTCATTCTAGTTAACCTAAGGTACACTTGAGTTCCAAAAATCTCATTATTTGTATTATTGATCCCTTTTACTAAAGCATTTTAGTATGCATACAACTCATTCTTTATTGCGATACCTTTAATTCAATTTTACATGTTCACTGTTTGGTCATTAGGTTTATTTTACTGTCAATTGAAAAAATGCTCCTGTTTAGAATACAGTTTTAAATCCAAGCCATTCTAATAATTTCCATATCTAATAATTTTTCCATATCTAATAATTTCAATATGTGACTTTCAAAATTTTCTAATAATCAGAATTAGGAAATCTTGAGAATAAAAAAAGTCATTTAACTTTTCAGGATTTTACAAAGGATCCTAAAAACAAAGTTCCACTTATGAGACCTGTTGAGAAAATATTTTGTAATCTGATCTTAAAATCAAAAGCTTCAGATTTTTTTGGTGTTTTGCTTCTAAAAGTGAAAATGTAGATTTCTTTGACAATCTTGGGAGACTTCTTTTTTAAGCAAAAAGAAAACAGTTGTAAAATTTTGTATTCTTTAGCTAAGTATTCAAGGCATTATTTTTAAACAATTCTATTTCACTGTAATTTTCAGAAAATTTGATGAAGGCGTAATAAATTTCTTTGTATGTAAATGTTAGGGAATTAAGTAACCCAACATAATATATGGCTTATCTAGAATACTATGTTAAATGCAAAAAAATTACAAAAGTTGTTTAAGTTTTTATGTTATTTGGTAAAGTAATCCACAGTATGATTATTTATGATATATTATGATACTTATATTTCTGATTTTTACACATTTGATATTTGCTTCTTGTTTTAGTATTTCAGTGAAGTTTTTAAAGAATATGCAGAAAGTAATGGTCTCAAAGTCTCTTTAATAAACATGAAAGATTGTGAACCTGAAGAAGTTCTTATCGAAGAGGTTTTTTGTTTGTATCTTATTAAGTTTTCACTTTAAAATGCTTCAACAAATTATTATACTTTGAGTCTTTTATTTATTTTATTTTTTTACTGTAATTGGTACAGTTACAGTGATAGTAGATGTCTGCTAAACAGTAATTGTTAATTAAAATCTTTCCATTCTGTTAAAATTGCGTTTAGCTACAGTATGAATAGTAAGACTTGGTTAAAATAATTGTACAGTAAGTTGAGAAATCATCCTACAGCAATCATCCTACAAGAAATCCAATTATCTATGGAAGCTAGATAACTTTCCATGGTCTAAAATATTATTTTAGTAAATTTAAAACTAAAAAAAGTGAATTTACTGTGTGTATATATATATATATATATATATATATATATATATATATATATATATATATATATATATATATATATATATATATATAGCTTTTTTAAGTTTGTTTGTTTTCATTTTATTTAAAAAATTTTTTTAGGCAGATGGTAGTTCAGTTTGTATTTTCATCATTTCAACATATATGGATGGTGAACCTCCAGAAAGTGCAAAATGGTTTTGCACTTACTTACAGGAAGCTAGTGATGATTTTCGTGTTCAGAAAAATTTGCTTAAAGGATTGCGATACACAGTGTTTGGCCTTGGCAATTCTATTTATGAAGAGCATTATAATACTGTAAGTATATGCAGGGGGTTTTGCAAGCTTTTTTTAAATAGCAAAATTGTTTTTTGTTATCTAAATGGAAAAAGTTAAAAACTTTTTGTCAAAAAAACAGTACAAGTTTGTATTTAGGGCTTTTTAAAATCTCTTAGAATGACAGTTATAAGTATTTAGGTGCTTCAACAAAAAAAATTTTAATTATTTTGAAAAAATTTTTTAATTGAGTTTTTTAAAAGAGTTTTTTGAAGTTAAAGTTTTTTGCTTTTTATTTTTGATGTTTCAAAAAAGTAATATATAATGCAGAGTAAAGAATTGGTGCAATGGTTTTCAAACTTCACACAATAATTATGTAACAAAATGTTCAAAAGAACCTTATATTGCATGTTTAATATTAGGTTGCCAGTAATTTGGACAAATGGTTGCATAAACTTTCTGCAGATAAAGTTTTTCCGCTGGGACTTGGCGATGAAAATGTGTCAAGAAAAGGAAAAGGTTTTTTTGGGAATTATTTTTTTCAAGTTTTTTTTATTCTTTAAAATAAAAGTGGTATGTAATAATGGTAAAAATGATAATGGTATGTAATAGTGGTAAAAATAATAATGGTTTTTAAAAATAAAAAAAAATTAAAAATATTTTAGACAGGAGGGAGAGCTTTTTTAAATTTAATTTTGTGGTTGACATATTTGAAGGAGAGTCACTGATTTCTAAAAAGCTTAAATCATCAGCATTAATTATAATATGGTAAAAGCCATCCTGGGGTGGTCACAAAAACCCTGTAACTCTTGCTCCAATGCTATTATATTGTGATGCTATAAAAATAATTTTGCTATAAATCTGCAGTGCCAAATCAGATGTGTTTTGGACAACGGGAACTGGATATGTTTGGTTATATTTGTTTTTTACATCTGCCCCATTATAACTTACAACTGGCCAGATTTCAGCATCGTGGCCACACCCACCTTAACAAAAATATAATTAGGTTTTAACAAAAATATAATTTTAAAACAAAAATTTAGTTTTAAACTTTAAAAATCTGAAAATTTTCTTTTCTTGTGGCTGTAAAATTAAATTAAATCTTCATTGAGTGGCTCCTTAGGCTAAACAGCTGCTTAAATTTTATTTTACAGTTTTTTTTGTATTGAGTTCCTTAATAAAGTGTTGTTGTTTTGTTCATCTCTAATACATATATATATATGTTTTTTCTCAGGAACAAACAGTGAAGATTTTAAAAATTGGATGAAAGCATTAGTTCTTGAATATCAACAAAATAACCTAAAAGCTAAAAGTGAGAAACTAAATGTGAGCTTAAGTGGTGAGTCAACGTCCAACAATATGGAAGAGGTGTGTTTGTTTATGTCATTGCTATAATTTTCAGATAAAATTATAATTTCAGATTTCAACCTTAATTTTTTTTTTTTTTTTGATAAAAAAAAAAAAATCATTAAAAGACAATTTAAAACTAAGATTTCAGAGCCTCTCACATTAAACACACCACATTTACTTGTAGAACTAAATAATTTTGATTGAAATCCATTAAAAAAGTTTATTGCTAAAAATATGTTATTTCCAGTTGAAATATGAAAGTTGGCTAAATTCAATGTGAAATGACTTGTCAGTCAGCTCTGACAAGTTTAACAAATTCTTCAAACCCCCTGAATTGTTTTAACATTTTAAAAATGTATTCAGTGACAAATGGAAAAAGAAAAAAAGCTGATTTTAGTAACATTTCAAAGCCTCCAAATTATACCTGTTGAAGTTCAAATATTTTAGCAGTTATTAGTGAAAAAAGGTATATCAGCAATAACATTCGACCAAATAATAAAGTGTTAATAATCAATCAAACAAACCAGTCAATTAATCAAAGACAATTAACCAAATGAGAAAGAAAAAAACTCTAAATCTTCTGCAAAGAAATAATTACTTTCCTAAAAAATTGATAACCTGTGGCAAAAAATAACCTATAAAAGGTATGGAAATAATAAAGTATTTTTAATAAAAATTATGAAATTTTTATTTCTCATAGAAAAAATATGAAAGTGAAAGTGAAGAAGAGACAAACAGTAGTAGTGGTGGATGCAAATCAACCGGCGGTACAAGTGGAGTGATTGATGTTGAAGATATTGGAAAAGTTATGAGTAACCAAACTCAAGTAAACTCAGGTTTCTTTTAAGTGAACTTATGCAGATTATGTTAATTTATACATATATGTTGATTGCTTAATTACTTTTAAATATTATGACAGGAATGTAATCTAATGGTCATCCAATGGGATGATATTTTCATAGGGATAAGTGAAAACTTTCAAATTTCACATTTCTGTTATCAAATTTGAGGTTCTTTTTTAAATCTAAAATTAATAAATTAGTTTTCAAATTGGAGTTTACATGCTAAAAGAAATCATTTTATCTAAATGAATATGCACATGTTTTAAGAAATTCATCTATTTGTTTGATAATAGCTGCAAAAAAAAAACAACAAAAAAAACAGTAACTCAGAATAATATTTAGTGCACTAATTATTATTGCAACATTCAGTGCAACTAAATATTATTATTTAGTGCGCTAAATAATATTCTGAGTTATTATTGCATATCTTCATAATAAAAAATAAATTTTACAAAACTTGAAAAATGTTTAAGTTTTTTTCAATTCTAACCCCTCTGACTCTTTGTTGCCCTATGTTGGTATATTTACTCTAATAATATATTATATCTGGGTATAGATTTTTTTAAATTTGGAATTTGGAAACAACTTTCAAATTTCAGAAGTTATGTTGTTGATGAATATTGCTAACCTCAATAACCAAAATATACAAGTCATATAGGATTATATATCATATATCATACATGAGATATGTAAAACACACAAATGGGACAGGCATGAATATGCTTAAATTTCAAATAAATAAATAATAAATATATGATAAATATATAATTAGTTGTTTTAATTATGTTTATTATGTTTTGTGAAGTGTAAATTATAGAGAAAATTTCAATCTTTTCTTTAAAATTTCAATTAAAAATAGATGACTTTTTTTTTCTCTTATTATATATGATTTTTGTTGTAATTAATTCAAACAATTTATTCTATATTTAAAGTACAAATAAATTAAACAAATAATTTGGAATTTAATAGATGAAATATTTGCTTCAAGTTTCAATCTGACTCAATTAATTTGGGTTAACTGTTGTTAGTACTGACAAAATGATTGATTAATTAATGATTAATTACTTTATTAATTTTCTCGCGAGCTTTTCAAAACTTCCAATATTAACGGAAAAAAAAGCTACAAGCCAATCCTCACTAACAAAAAAAAAAAAAAAAAAAATGTTTCATTTTAAAAGTATCCAAAAATTAAAGAATCAATCATGGTTTAGGATAAACATTTTTAAGAAAATTTTGAAAACTTAGTGGATTAAAATATTTGCTGCCAACCAGTTTAGAAGTTGGTAGGAGCACTGTCCTTTTTTTCAGAGGTTATTTTTAAAAATAAATATTAAATAATTTTGTTACTAACACTGCTAATGATTTAAACTTAATTTATTACAAAAAGAATTATTACAAAACAAAATAATTTCATCATAAAAATAATACTATATATTTAAATTCAAAAACATCAATGCAATAGTAAATATTATTACTAATAAATGATCTGAATTCATATAAAATTTAGAAAATCTCCATAAAAAGCCCCATTATGTTAGTGATGAATGCCAACAAAATTAATTGCTTGAATGTTTGTCACTAACAATATAAAAAATAAATTAATCTCTGTTTCTAAAATATAAATTCTGTTTTTAAAGACAATCAAGTTATAATAAAAATAGAATAAATTTCAATTTTAACTTTGAAATTAAATTGTCTTCTGTTGAGAAGTTGAATTGAAGAGAAAAATTTATTTGTTTTGGCAAATTATAAATATTCTAACGCTAAATTTAACACAACCTTTGATTTAATTTTATCTCTAATAAATGATCCTTCAAAATAGTCGTACAACTATTCTTCACTTTTGTGAGGGTTTTTTTTTTTTTCTTAAGTTTTTTTTCTTTTTTTTTTTTATTTAGAATGAATACGACGAGTCGTTTGTGGGTAAGTTTTTAAAAAAATAAATTCCATTTAATACAGAGTTATTAACCTATTTAAATTTAAACTAAATTTTAGCAGTCATACTGTTAACTTGGATTTTTGCAAAATATTTTTAAAAACAGCTAAAAAAATTTTTTTTTTTTTTTTTTTTTTTTTTCTCTCTTAATTAAAGGTAAACATTCTGTAATAATTTATTTTTCTCTCCATGCTAAAGTAATTTTAATAACTATTTATTATTTATAAATTAAATGTGAGTATATTTATGGTTTGAGGCTTTTAGCTGTTTTTATAAATGTGTTGTTAAAAGTTGGTGGATTTTGAATTGGAATTATGCGGTTCTATTGTTTCTAGGAGAAAAAAATGCACCAGCAAATCGTGAAATGGTTACACCTTTGTTAAAGAAATCACTGGAAAAACAAGGTTCAAATCATAGTTTAAAGAGTTCTGTTTTTGTTGATTGAAGGTTTTTATCTTTGTAAAAACATTTTCTTAATGATTAGGATACAAGATTATTGGAACCCACTCAGGAGTAAAAATTTGTCGATGGACTAAGGTTTTTAAATATTTTGTGACATTCTGTAAAATGTTTAAATTACAAAGAACCCTCCAACTATCTTTTACCTGCTAGAAATCTTAGATTATTGTAACAAAGAATTTTATAAGCAAGAATTTTATTTGAACCCTTTTTATTTTAGTCAATGATGAGAGGCCGAGGAGGTTGTTATAAACACACATTTTATGGAATTGAGAGTCATCGGTGTATGGAAACTACACCAAGTCTTGCTTGTGCAAATAAATGTGTCTTTTGTTGGAGGTCAGGTTTTTTCCAGTTTATCACTATTTTTTCCAATATATCTACATAAAATCCAAAATATATACTGTTAAAAATTCATGTTGTAACTCGGTTAAGAATCAACTACAAAAATCACTTGGATATTTTACTATAAATCAATAATAATAATATTATTTTAGTTGTCTTTTTTATATACAGGCATCATACAAACCCTGTTGGTACTGAATGGAAATGGGCAATGGATGAACCAAATATGATCATTGAAAAAGCCCTTGAAAACCACTACAAAATGATTAAACAGTTTAAAGGTTTGTAAATTGTTTTAATTGTGTAAAAAAAATTATAATAATTTATTTTACTGAATATCAAAAATAAGAACTGATCAAAATATTAACTTGGTGATGTTAGTTATCTGCTTATTTTCCATATTTTCCTTATTTTTTTGTTTGGTTGTGTTTAAAAGAATTCTCAGATGCTGTATATCATCAAAATGAAATTTAAACTTGATGTGAATCTCATTTTTGTTCCTTTTTCAAATTTCATATAATCATGAGCTTTATAGATCTGTTCTGCTTCCATTTTATTATGTAGAATTCTTACAATAAACAAAGCTAAGAAAGACTTCTTGTCAGAATAATAATAGTAAAAAAATATGCATAAAATCTTCTGCAAAAACTCAATTACAAGTAATAAAATACACTTAAACTAACTTGAGAGGCTATTCAAAGTTGACAGTATGAGATTAACACAGGGATTGCTGTGGTAGTGACAGCCAAAATAGTGACCATGATGTACCATGACAAACACTGTTGTTGTTTTGGTGGTCATAGTAATAAAGTGGAAGCAATTAGTTTGTTAGTAGAAATTAAAATTTTGTTTTTTTAAGTTTACTTTTATTTGCAAATTTGAAATTTTATGTAAATTTTCAGGGGTCCCAGGCGTAAAACCAGATAGGTTCCAAGAAGCTATGGATGTACAGCATTGTGCTCTATCTTTAGTGGGTGTGTAATCTAATTAGATGTATGATGTGTTATTTCGTGGTGTAAAATGTATTTTTATCCAACTCAATGTTTTCAATTTTTTTATACTTTTTTTTTTTTCACCTTATTTATCATAATTCACTCATTCTCATCTGATAGCATGGTTTTTGTCTTGTTTCGCTGAAATTACTCTCTGTTTGAGAGTCTCTCCTTATTTTTTCTTTAGGAGAGCCAATCATGTACCCTGAAATTAACAAGTTAGTAGAACTTCTTCACAAGAAGAAAATCTCCACCTTTTTGGTAACTAATGCTCAATTTCCAGATGCTATTAAGTATGTTTTATTTATCATGTGTGATCATTATTTCTAAAGCTTTCAAAGTTTCTTACTTGTAAATGTTTTACTTACAGGCAGTTGAAGCCTGTCACTCAACTTTATGTCAGTGTTGATGCTGCAACAAAGGAGAGTTTGAAAAAAATTGACAGACCTCTATTCAGGGATTTTTGGCAACGTTTTCTAGATAGTTTATCTGCTTTATCTGAAAAGGTTACTGTTTTTTTTGTCTATTTACAATTTGCTGTTAGAATAAGCATTACATTATGGTAAGTTAACTCATCTGAAAACTTTTTGCATTTTAGGGTCAGCGTACAGTGTATAGATTAACACTTGTCAAAGCTTTTAATACTGAAGAAATAGAATCTTATGCAAAATTAGTTAGTCTTGGTCAACCAGGCTTTATTGAAGTCAAAGTAAGCAAATAAATAGCAAAAATAATAATTTTGGTTAAAAAAGCTTGTTTTTAGTTATCCAGTCACGCTTTACAAAATATTGACAAAAGTAACATTTCATGCTATCCTTGCATTATGATTGATGTAGGGTGTAACATATTGCGGAGAGTCAAAAGCTTCAAGTTTGACGATGGACAACATTCCGTGGCACGAAGAGGTAAAATTCTTTACTTATTTCTATATATAAGATTCTCAAATTGACTTAATTTTTTTTGTGTTTTCTGATTCTATATAGATATATTTCTAATATTTTTTATTTTAGGTCGTAAGTTTTGTGAAAACCTTAGCTCAATCTCTCCCTGATTACGAGATAGCATCAGAACACGAACATTCTAACTGTGTCCTACTATGCCATAAAAGGGTTGGAATTTATTTTCTGTTATTTAGAATTTGCAATCATTAATTCTTGTTTTTTTTTTTTGTTTTTTTTCGTTTAATTTTTATTGATCGATTTGTTTAGTTTAAAATAAATAACAAATGGCACACGTGGATTGATTATCCGAAGTATCATGAACTGGTATGTTAATTTCGTGACATAAACTAAGATGCTAAACGGTTTTTCTCAGATAAATGCTGTTTGGTAAAACACACAATAATTTTTAACGTATAAGAATTGAATAGGTTTGTTTAAGGTAAAGCTCGAACAGCGTAATATTAGAATTCGGGTTTTTATTTAGATAAAAAAAGAAGAAAATATAGTTTTTTTTTCTTGATGTGTTGTGTTATGTTATTTTTGGTACATGTTTAATGTTATTTTGTTGTTATGTTCGGTATGTTTCATTTTAACTTTTTGACGTCTCACTTCAGATCAAAGCGTATGAAGATTCAAACGGGAAGAAAACATTTTCCGACATAGATTACTTGGCCCCAACACCTGAATGGGCAGTTTTCGGCGATGATAGGAAGGGTTTTGATCCTAACGAGAGCAGGTGGCATAGAAAAAAGAAAAAAGACATTAGCGGTTGTTAATCAGAAAGAGCTATGTTAACTTTTTGTTAGATTCAGTTTAAAAATGTAAATACTTGTGGTGCTTAAAAGTTTTTGTTTTCTTTTATAGCCGGCAATAGTTGTAAATTTTAAAATGCATTTAACGCTATCTGAACTGAAGCCATTAACATCTTTAAATTCGAACTTCAGTGATTATTTGGTTGATAACGTTATGTAAATTTAACACGAATTTTATACAGTTTTAGAAACATGAAAGTTTCGTGAGCTTTTTAAGAAGCGTAATTGAATTTATCGGAGATATTATAATTAAAAAGAAAATGCATTGAAAATTTCCCTTAAAAAGAGCTGATAATTATGTCACAAAAACCGATTGGGTTGTTATCAAAAGATAAAGATACGTTTAGTAAAAAACAGTTTAAAACAATCATAGCAAGATAAAAGATGTAGGAAAACGTGTCGCAATAATAAATTATAAATACACTCCTGAATTTAATTGTAAGGGAAAGAGGGTGGTGAAAAATTCTACCTACAAAGGTGTGATTTTATGAAAAATCTAGCTAGACCATCCCGCAGATTTTGAAAGAAATGCACCCGCTATTATTAGTTCCGAAAAAGTACACCATTTCTTACTATTATAAAAAGCTAAAAATTGATATTTAATTTTCGAAAGCTTTTGGCCAATCCCACTACACAAAAGGGTTCTATGAAGGAGTTTTTTAAAACCAAGAACAATTTTCTAAAGAAAAGGGTCTATCTAGAATCATCGCTATCGATTATTGATTTGTCTCCGTGTCAATTTCCCATAAACTCCCAAAGTAATAACCGAAAGAATTACATTTTAATCCTTCTATTCATGCTAATAGAATGTTATTCCGTTAAAAAAGCTGTCGCTGAGACTGGTTTTCACACGAACTGGCAAAAATTTGATAAATGTGATTTAAATGCCATTACTATTGCAAACTAATCTAATATTACGATAGTAAAAGAAAATGTTTAAAAGCGGAAACATATTAAAAGTGTAAATGCTAATAAACATTTACCCTAGATATGGAAGCTGTCTTTATAACATCTCAATATAATGTTGACTTTTCTGTAAACCACAGAGGAATAACTGCATGCTGCCCTGTGAAGGTAATTATCAAGACGATTCTTAACTTAATTTTCCAATAAAAACTTTATTTGCACATGCAAAATTTATTCTTAGTTCAATCGATTAGACAAACGATAAGGCATCTCTTGGTAATATAATGCTTTCTTGTAGACAGTAAGAATTACTTTCAAAGGGAAACTAAAACTATATTATCGACATAACTTAAAATCTTACAAAAATTCAATGTAAAAATATCGCTAATTCAAAACTAAAATTAAAAAAAAAATTAAATAAAAAATAATTTAAAAACTCACTTCTATAACCTCCCAAAGTTTATGAGTTACAATTTTATTTATTGTCGTATTCAAAATATCAACTATGGATATATCAACGATGCATATATAACTTATAATTTATTCTGTAGCTCATCCATAACAGAAATAAAAAAGTAACGAATTAATTTTGTTTTTTATGAGTTCGATGTCATTTGAAAATAAATTCTTATCGTCTTTTTTTTTGACAGGAAAAATTCGAAATTTTTAAAAACCTTTGAAATAAATTAAAAAAAACTTACTTTTAAAACCAATAAACTCTGAATAATGTATCATGGTCATTTAAATAATATATCATAATCATTTGTCAACTATTGTAAATGGGTTTCTCTACAACTTCAAAGCTTTCTATATTAGGCAAATTTATTCGTCGGATAAATGATTCATAAATCTTAAAGAACGGACGGATGGTAACAATTAAAGTAGGGAAGCCTAACCTTTTATTTATTGAACTGGGTTAACTTGAATGCTTGGATTATGCCACAAAATCCCTCTTCTAAGCCTTCGAGAAAGTTCTGACCAAAGCATTTTCCTTTCTTTTACAACTCCTTTCATTAAACTGCGATTTTCCATAGCGCGACGCGATAAGTATGGCATTACATCTTCAACTGGTCCGTAAGGAACGTATTTATAAGCAGCATAACCTGCACCTCCTAATGCGTAGGTGATTACGTCACACATTCCAAGAAGCTGACCAAAAAATACAGTCTTATCGTCTGGCTTTATATCGTATTGTCTCATAGTATTGATGGCATGAAGTACGGAAGCTTCATTATGAGTAGCTACCATAACACTTGCCTTTCTATCCCGAACCTCCTGTAACAACAGCGTGAGTGCATTGTTGTAGCATTCGTTTGTAGCTTCGTGGGACGCATGAACGGGATCAGTGTAACCTACGGTATGTGCTCTAAATCTCTCTTGTTCCATATATGCTCCACGAACAAGTTTTACAGCAAAGAAGAAACCTTCACGACGCGCAAGCTCCATGTCTAGGCGTATAGTAGGAATTGTTTCCTAAAAAAACAGAAAAAATTCAAAATAATAATAATAAATTTAAATAAAGCAAAATATCTAATAAAATCAATTACACAGTAAAATTAATTTTATTATATAACAGTATAATAAATAGTAAAATTAAATAAAAATGAACTAGATTTTTATCACCAAATATAAAATCAAGATAACGTAAAATCTCAGTAGAAAAAAAAGACATTGAAATAAAGTTAACTAAAGAATTTCAATGTATAAAAACAAAAATAGATAATTACTTTTAAATAACATTGATAAGTGTTGAAAATTACTGCTGAATCTTTGTTAAAGTTGCGCATCGCTTCAAGTGTCATATGCGAGATGGCTGGCTGAAAGTAAGTCTGTTCAGCGTCGACCATTAGGCGAACTTTCTTTTCCTTGGCTCTCTAGGAAGAAAATAGGTGCATAATAGATTAGTGACGAACTGTTTACATAGCTGCACAAAATATTTCTATAAAATCGTTACATGATTTGAACTACCTCAACTATGCAGTGAAGACGGTCCTGCATCTTCTCCATTTCCTTCACCTCGGGACTGCTCAAATAAGTGAAAACTTCCGCACCAACTTCACCCTGCAAAATGACGTCGCATAATATTTTATTGAATGCAAGATTTTCAACTATTCAGTCATACTAACACCTTTAGGAGCTACTTGAAGTAATGAAACTTTTTTTAAAAGAAGTTTGAAATTTGCAAGGTATCTACTTTCAACCTGCAGTTGAAAGTAAACATCATGGAAGACATGTCACCATTAAACTTTTCCTCTTATGCTATAGCATAGCTTTAAACATAGAATATCCTTTTCAATTAATTACATTCATTATAAATAAATTCTTTTTTTTTTTTTTAAATAATCGCACTTCATTATTCATAGCTATTTGCAATTTACCTCAGCAACAGGTTTAGCACGGAAGATCTTTGATAATTGGAGTTGAGGAGTCAAAAAGTTCTTCCATTCAATCACATCAATCCCTCTGTAAAAAAGAAAGAAAAAGTTTTATAAACAAAGCTTCTCAAAGATCTTAGTAATGTTACTAGCAATTTCAGTAACAAAACCACACCCATTGTTATTTGTGTCAATGATTTTAAAAATTCTGTTTGCTTCTTCTACGCTCATTGAAACCTAAGAGGAAAATAAAATTAACAGAAAATGTCTGATGACAAATAACATCAATGCATAACTATTGCTTTCGAAATTATTCAACATGTTAAAATTGCAAAGCATTTTACTCCAAGTTTGTGAAGTCCTTGAAGGAAACACTGCTCAGCGATGTGTTTTTCCGATAGAGCAACACTTTCATTTTCTGTAGCAATCAGATCAAAGTAATGCTTTGTTTGGTTCAAAATTTGTGACAGACGCAACTAAAAAAAAAAATTGTGCTAAATATAACTAAAAACAAAAAAATTAAAAACAAAAATTGATGTATAAGTGTTAATCTACAAGCAAAAACTATTTATAAACAATAAAAATAAAAAAAAGAATACTGTCATCAGCTTAACACACGATATCACAGGATTAAATCGTTTTGATCTGCTAAAGTTAAACTTTACCAACTGTTTTGAATGTCATGGCTAATTACTTTTAACTTCCTGAATTAAAATGTCTGAACAGTAAAATGTCTGATGCCATTGACATAAACTGGTGGTAATAATTTTATTAGCGGCTCTCAAATCAGAGTAATGGTATTGTTACAGTAACAAATATAAGAACAAATCAAGAAAAATAAAAAATAGAAGGAAAAATTTTAGTGTTAAAAGAGTAACAAGAAACATCCAATCAAAATCATGGATCATTTTTTTACTTAAGTTTTGTTAAATAATGCTCAAATAACATAAGCCAGTGATAAAGAATCTTTTTCAAAAATTTTGCTTGCTTCTTTGTTTTTTTTGAATGTGGCATTTTGTACTAAAACATGCAGTAAGTCTAAATGAAAATGGGTTGTCAGTGGCGGTAAATGGCACCTTCAGTATTGCTCTTTGTTTTTCTGTCTTTGTTCTTAACTTATAGCTGCTTGTTTTCTTTCAGTCCTTCACTTTTCAGCTTTTTGCTGATGTACTCTTTGTATGGTAACTATGGTCGTAAAATTTTCCTAACAGTTGTTTTTATATATGTGATGAGTTTGTTTTAGAAAGCATAGTGTGTTAAGTTAAATAAAATTTGCAGTTAAACAAATTTTAATTTTTTGAAAACTTTTTACCTCATTTTTAAATACAATTGAAATCATATTGTGAGAGAACTTTAGGTGATTTGAAAAAATAAACTGATGCCAGATATAGCTTCAGCACCCAAAATTACATAAGATTCAGCAAATTTACTTGTATTTTACCAAAAAAATAAAACAATAGTTAAAAAAAAAAAGCAAAATTTTAATTTAAAATATCATGTTTCTGAATTTTATGTTAGAAAACCTGTTAAAACTTTTGATATGACAGGTGATGCTGAATGACTACAAAAAAGTGTCTAATCACAAACAACATTTGAAAAGATCAGAGATTAAAGAACAATAAAACGATCAAATTTTAGATGAGTTGTTCTCTAATAAATGGGCAAGTTGAAAGTTTTTTAGACAAATAGTTTATCAAAAAAGCATTAGGTCATACACTTCAATAAGAAAGCCTTTTCTGGATCAAGGTAAATGAAAAATCGGACCTAAGAAAGATTAAATTTGACCATCGAAATTAGAATTAGAAATGTTTTCCATTTTTTATTTATTCATTAAAAAAATAATTGATTTCAAAAAACACCTGTATTAGAAATAACATGAAAAAACAGAAATAATCAGAAATAACAGAATTAATGTAGAATAGTATAAATGTTATGCAACATAAAACAGAAATAAAATGAAATGATTGAAGTATTATGAAAAGTATAAATAACATGAAATATACAACGTAAAGAATATGAAATAACAGAAGTGTTAATAGATGCAGTATAAAATAATTTAAAAAAATGAAGAGACAAAAAGAGAATTAATTCAATCTGCATCAGTTATAAATGATGTTTTCTGCATTTTGATTTCAAAAACTCAGAAATGATTATTTTTATTTAGTTTTTAAATGTTATATTAGTTTATTACCTTTTTTTAAGTACTTTAACAAAAATTTTATTCTGATGATTTTTTAAAGAATTGATTTTCGACAGAACTGTAAAAAACCATAGTACCACTGATTTTAAACTATTATTGTTATTGTTAATTAATGTACCAGCATTAAAGGTCTGCCCAGAGCAGTAACTTTTATTGCTGCAAATCCATTTGAAGAAGTTTCTCCAGTTTTATCTATGCACTTGATGAAAACCTTCATGTTTTCATCACATTTTTCTTCTCCTTCATAAAAATATGTGCGAGCACTAAAAACACGCTGACGTCGATCATTAAACTGCTTGTGTCTCTTAAACTTGTTTTCTATATCAGCTAAGTCAAGTTGAAAACCATCTACAAATAAGAAAAAACAGTAGATAATGAATAATAAGAAAAGGTAAAAAAAAAAAAAATCATAAATAAAAAATAAACTAAAACAAATAATTAAATCAAAGTTTTAGAACTTTGATATGAAGCTTTAATACTTATTTAAAATTTAAAAAATTAGAATATTTCATTCATTTATAAAAATTAAAATTTTAAAAAAAATTTTCAACTAAAAACATTTTTGTGTTTGTATTATGATTTTCAAATTCAAAAGTTGTTGGGATACTGAAATGTCCTAATAATGCTCTTGAGTAAGTGATATGCTACTAAAAATATGCAAAGGGCAGCTGCCACTAATTTCATGCTGTTTGTGAAATATTAGTAAGCAATTACAAGACTAAGTAATTATAAAACAATTTCCAACAAATGATTTAAATACTAAATTAATTATATCAAAATGTTCTAAACAAAGTATTTAAATTCTAAAGTGAGTGGAGGCATGTGAAAGTGGGTTGGGGTGGGTTTTCACTTGGAAGTTTTGAAAATGAGATTCAAAAGTCGTAATTCATTCTTAAAAATAAAATTTGTTGTGAAATGCACTTTTACCACATATTAAAATATTTTTGTGACATTTAAAGCTAAAATGTTAGGTTTTAATTTATGCATTTATAAAACATATTTTGAATATTTTGGATATTAAATGAAAAAAGTGTTCCATCATTTTTGTCTTCAATTTTTGTTGTAACATTAAAAGCAGTTTTATTAGTTTTTTATTCTTAAAATAAATTAACATTAAAATACAAAACGCATTAAATAAAAAAAAAAGAAATTTTTTTTTTTAAAAAAAGGTTAATTAAATTATGGAGTATGGACAGGATAACTCATATCTTTTTAAATACTAATATTTTCTACTAAAAAATGCCTTTAAAATAAGTTGAATTAAAACAAATATTTTGGGTAAGTGACTGATGAACTTCTTTGCAAGTGTTATGTTTTGTAAGAATTATGTTACATTTCTCTGATGCTAGTTGAAAGTTTAATTTTTCTCAACAAAAAAAAAACACTTTGATCTTGTAAATCAATATAAAAATGTAGAAAACCACTTTTTGATGCTGTGTTTTTTTTTTATTATTTGTTGTTGTTTACTGAAATAAGTATCATTTTAAATAAACAATAAAGAAAAACCAATAAGCAGCCATTATGTGCAACTTGATTTCCAGCCTAGTAACTTGACAGCCAAGACACTTGGCTATCAAGTTACCAGACTGAAAATCAAATGGCTAGAAACTAAGAAATTTATACAACTTTATTGTAAAATTTATTTGAATAATAGTTATCCAAAACTAATTAGTTAACATAACTTGAACCCAACAGTACATATTACTACACTCCTGTTATAGCATTATTTTTTCATGAGTCATGAACTCTGAAGTTAATTGCAACCAAGGGTAGATGCAGCTAAAAAATATAAGGTGGGGGAAAAAGAAAAAGAAGAGGAGAATAGTCTTGGTAACAAATGTAGATAAATTAATGCACTATTTTATTCAAAGTAAGTTTTTTTAGTGATTTATCTATAAATGAATTTAGCATACTTTAACTACACCAAGCAGATAAAAGTTAAAAATAGAAGTAAACATAAAAAAATATTGTTTATTTAGTTTATTAGGTTTATTTTGTTAAAATGTTCATTTGTATTTATTTGTATTTATTTGTATTTACGCATGGGTGATACTTGGCAGAGACAAGTCTAACTTGAAAAATATATTTTTAAAAATCATTTTTCTCTAATATTTTCCAAAACTTCATTTTATTTATTGCAGTGTTATGCTATAAAGTTCAGAGGTTCACAAAAAGTGTTTAGATTAATCACTTTTTTACAGTATAACTAGATTTAACATTTAGATTTTAGTTTAATCTTAATGACATTTTTCTTTTAATTTTTTTAAAAAGAAAACGTCATTTTTTTAAAATAAAACAACTTTTACAACTTCAATGTTTAAAAATTTAAAAAACCGTTTTATATGTAGGCTTAAATGTTTTACATGTAGGCTTTTTAAGTGAGATGATTTGATGATAAGATTTATGAGTTCTATGAATCTAAGATCTATGAATGGTAAACCTTACCTATTTTTTCTAATGTCTTTAATGGTGGTCTAAACATAAAAAATACAAAAACAAAAAATAACAAACAATTATTTGGGAAAAATGCAAATAAAAGTAATTTTTTATTTTTAACATTTTTTTAATTGAGAATTTATGTGAATACGTAAATTGTAACATTACTGTTTACTAAATTGAAACTTTAGATGTACAGTTAGCAGCTATTATAAATATTAATAAAATAATATAAAGTGTAACACAATTATAAGCAAACTCTTGGATTTTACCTCAATTAACACACAGAAAAAAACTGAGTTTGAAAGTGTTCAACATTCTAATTGGCCTACACAAATGCTTTTAAGTATTTAGTATTAAAGAGCGGCACACACAAAATTGTATGTAGTGAAAGTAAAGAAATGTGTTTTTAATTTTTAGACAACTTTAAGAATAAATTTTTAAAATTTATTCTTAAAATTGTCTAAATAAAAATACACATGGGTTCCAGAGATATCATCAGTTAAAATAATGCTGACTCAGCATTTTAGTGATTATCTGAAGCGAGTACAAAGCAACTTTGACATATAGTATCTTCATAATGGCTTGGGGGAAATTTCCTAAAATTTGGTACCCCAATAGATTTTAACTTGCAGAATCCAAAAAGAGCACTCTCAAGACTCAATTGTCTCAGGAAATGCCTCATTTATTCAATTTTGTTCAAAACTATTGACTTGTAAATTCATGATTTTTGGAGGTAAAATGAAGGCTGTGGCCCAAAATCCTGAATAAAAAGTTTAATTGTATATCATTATTTTATCTTAGGTCTACTGAAAAAAATTAGATTGATCAATTATCTCTCTAATACTTGATCAAAATTTGCGTTTAAAAATTGTGTCTTTATAGAAAAATTTTAATTTTGTAACAAAAGCACATGAAATGTTTGTGAAACATTTATTTGAATAAAATGTCAAATAGTGTTATTTATTGACTAGTTTAGGACATTTATAGTAGGCCAAGTGAGGGCCAGGGAGTCTCTGACCAATTTTGCTTTGCCCCCCCCCCCCCCCCCAATCTTCCTGGATTTTTTTTTTTTTTTTTTTTTTTTTTTAAATGCGTTAAATGATATATTAATAAATAACTATTAAAATTCAATTTAAAAACATAATTTTTTTTTTTTAGTTCAAGTTTCAGAAACAATTTTTTTTTCATTATTTTAATTCAAATTGGTGAATGCTTACCTCTTATTATATCAAAAATAAGCAAATGTTTTGTTTTGCTCTTTTCAAAGGTTGTACTTTCCTTGTTTGTATTTTTTTAAAGAATGATTGTGAATTTTATTGTTTTTGTATTTTTTTAGCAGGTAAAAATAAAACAAGGTTTTGTTCAATTCAAAGATCTTTCTTGTGAAAAACAAGAAGTAATAATATGGCAAGCAAATTTAAAGGAAAAATATTGTTCAATAAGAGTTATACGTTGCTATCATGAGCAATTCTATGGAAAATATTTTGAGAGAAAAATTACAAAGTGTTGCAATCCTTTTGGAACATACATGGAAAGTAAAAAAATTGCTATAAAAGGTAATCTAAAATTAATTACAACAGAATTTATATGGAAATTAAAATAAAAGAAAAACATTTTGTCATTTATAAAAAATTTTATATTTTCAATTATTTTAAAAACTTAAAACTAAATTTGTTTCTTAGGTAATATAAAGATTTCCCTAGACTTGGCGAAATTTTTGCAACAAAATAATGTTTATGTAACCCCAGGTTGGGAATTGTGCAGTAAATGTTACAAAAAAGCAGTAGAAACAGATGGAGATTTAAATTCACAGGAGGAATGGGAACCAAAAAGTGAGAAAAAGATTAAGTTAGATACCACTACAGAATTGCTTGGAATTTCACCAGTCAAACTAAAAAGCCTTTCAAAACACAGCAAATTGCCTGCAGCAAAACAAAAGTTTGAGAACACTATTGACAGAGTTGCGAAAATGGTCCCATTAGCATATAACATTAAAGAAACTTCTTTAACAACAGAAATAAAAAGCCCCATTTCAAACAACAACATTAACAATGACCATGATCTAGACCTTTTAATGTATGAAATAAAAAAAAAAAATTTCAGGGACTGACTCTTATCCCATAAGGTGCAAATGTTAACACTCGCACCAAAATCATGGACATGTAAAAAGATATCAAGCTACTTTGAAGTGCCTGAGTATCTTGTTTGAACTGCGAGAAAAGTTAAAAATGAACATGGAATTCTATCATTGCCCAAAAAAAAAAAAGGGAAACCCACTTTCACCAGAAACAGTTAATTTAGTGATTAACTTTTATCAAAGTGATGAATTTTTGAGAATGATGCCAGGAAAAAAAGATTTTGTAAGTGTTAGGAAAAACCAACATGTTCAAAAAAGATTATTGCTACTCAACCTTAATGAATTACATGTTGCATTTAAAAAAGACTACCCTAACATCAAAGTCAGTTTGTCAAAGTTTTGTACTCTTAAACCTAAATGGTGTATTACAACTAATGCATCAGGTACTCATAATGTATGTGTATGCATACATCACCAAAATACAAAACTTCTCATTGATGCCATTAGGTGGAATAAAAGTTATAAAGATTTTATGGCATTGATTGCTTGTTCGCTTGAAAATGCAGAATGTATTTTGCATCGATGTAACCAATGCCCTGGTATTGAAGCATTAAAAAGTTTTTTAGTGCAGGAGTTTATGGACCATGAGCTCGAAGAAGATATAGCATTCAAGCAATGGCAGAGTATCGATCGTACAACACTACTATTACAATCATTGCCACTAGATGAATATAATGATTTATTATGTGATAGCATTGACAACCTTACCACTCATTCATATATTGCAAAAACACAAAGTAGATACTTGAAAAACTGTAAAGAAAATCTTAACCAAAACGAATGCTTAATTTTAGCAGATTTTGCTGAAAATTATCAATATGTTGTTCAGGATGAGGTTCAAAGTTATCACTGGAGTAAGAGTCAATGTTCACTTTTTACAATTGTAATTTATTTTATAGAGAAAAAAGTTCTCAAACACAAATCTTTTTGTTACCTTTCAGAAGATGTTAATCATGACACAGGATTTATTTACAAGACTAAGGAAGATATAACTAGATATATTAAAGAAAATCTACCTGATGTATCAAGTGTGAAATACTTTTCCGATGGTTATGCAGCACAATTTAAAAATTTTAAAAACTTTATCAATCTTTGTCATCACAGTAAAGACTTTGATTTAAACGCTGAATGGGTTTTTTTTGCTACCAGTTATGGTAAATCCCCCTGTGATGGTATTGGTGGGACTGTTAAAAGAGTAGTATGTCAAGAAAGTCTAAAACAAATAACTACTGGGCAGATTTTAGATGTTAATTTAATGTACTGCTTTTGTAAAGCCAAGATAAATGGAATTTGTTTTAAATTATTTTCTAAAGATGAAATCGAGCAAACACGAGCACAATTAGAAAAAAGATATTAAGGTGGAAGAACATTTCCTGGCACAAGGACGTATCATCATTTTATTCAAATTGCTTCAAACACTATAAGTTATAAAAAAAAAAGTATTGATACATGTATTGAAATATTTGATATCATTCCAAAAAGCCAACATAACAAAGAGATTTCATTAAACATTAAAAAAATGGATTATATTGCATATTTTTATGACGGATTTTGGTGGGTAGGGATTGCTTAATATGTAAGTGAGCTTAATATAAAAGTCAGATTTTTGCACCCACATGGACCAAGTAAAAATTTCTTTTGGCCAATCAGAAATGACGAGTGTTGGGTGCTCAATTCTGAAGTTATATGTCTAATTTCTACACCCACAACAATATCAGGTCGTACGTACAATATATCTGATTTAGATTTAGAGAATATAAGCAGTTGGTTACAAAAAAAAATTAAATACATTTAAAATTTTGTTGTAATTTTATTTACCTATTTTGCATTTAGAATTTGTCTTTCTATTTTTCTTTTTTTCAAATCCTTGGATCGAAGCCTGAGAACGGTTTAAAAAAATCCCACTGTCCACCTTATTATGTCAATGACTATATTAGTAATAATACCATAAAGATATTGATTGTTAAAATGTTTTAAAAAACATTTCAATATTTTTGGTTTCAAAATTTATGACTTTTAAAATCGTGAAAAGATCTTAGTTTTGAGTGCTTACTTTGAAATTTGATGAATCTAATTTTTTTCAGTAGACCTAAGATAAAATAATGATATACAATTAAACTTTTTATTCAGGATTTTGGGCCACAGCCTTCATTTTACCTCCAAAAATTATGAATTTACAAGTCAATAGTTTTGAACAAAATTGGATAAACGAGGCATTTCCTGAGACAATCGAGTCTTGAGAGTGCTCTTTTTGGGTTCTGCAAGTTAAAATCTATTGGGGTACCAAATTTTAGGAAATTTACCCCAAGCCATTATGAAGATACTATATGTCAAAGTTGCTTTGTACTCGCTTCAGATAATCACTAAAATGCTGAGTCAGCATTATTTTAACTGATGAAATCTTTGGAACCCATGTGTATTTTTAACTAAAATCTTTGCAGTTATTATTTTTTTAATATGGATTGCAAGTGAGGTAAAAATGAACTAATTCTGAGACGAAAAATTCTGAGAGAGTGTCGAAAATGTTTTTTTTTGGATGATTTCATATAGAATTACCCTTGGACAAGGTGTGCCATAAAAGTTTATTGTCATCAAATATAAAAGGAAGTAAGCATTTTTCCTGTGAACTCTGCTAAATATCCGACTGTCTAAAGAGAAATCAGCAGTTATCAGCAGTTTCAACGAAAGCATAAAATAAAATGTGAACTAAAACAACCATTGATGCACCAAAACAGGTACTAAAATGGCTTCCTATGATTTATAATTGCAGAATTGTTTAACATTTAGAACTAGTTCTAGTTTTAAAAATCTACATTTGTAGAACTAGAACTAGTTTTACAAATCTACATTTATTTTCTTCACTTTTTCTGGGAGAACACAGTTCTTCCAGAAACACAGTTCTCCTAGAAAAAGTGAAGAAAATAAAAGTAGATTTGTAAAAAATGGTCTGTGATTCAGTTTTTATAGATATTAAAAACTAATATGAGATAGGACAAAATGTGCTAACTGGTGACCTCCAAAAAAGTGCTAAAGCTCTTTTACAATATTTATGATATAGAATAAATATTGTGAGACAAACCCAGCAAAAATTAAGAATATAAAAACAAATATAGAGGACTTTTCTTTAAACAAATTAATATAAATTAATGTAAATTAAAATAAATTACTTTCTGATTCATTTTTAGATGAAAAACTAAAAAATTGATGCTCCAGCCAAAGAAAGTTTTGAAATTTAAATGCATTCAAATATTTTACATACAATTGTATATTGTTGATACAGAAATACATATAAAGTGGAATTTCCCTGTTTCTAATTGCACATCACTTAAATATAAGCAATGTGTCAATTCAGAAATATACATGAGACTTTGGTAACAAAAAACCTACATATTTAGAATCAAAATTAATTTAAAGGAAAGTTCTCTACATTTATTTAATTTTTTTATATTTAAATTTTATTGAAAGTAAAAACATTTTTTTCTAACTAGTCTAAATGTCTTAAAGTATTTTTTGTGTTTGTTTGTTTGTCTTTTTAATGTATTGGCTTACAGCATTTAAATTCAAATAGTTTTACACGACTTTTTTGCATGTTTAGAATATTTTGCCACTCCATTACTTACTAAGCACTTAAAGATTGATTTTGAATATAATGATTTACTTGGAAAAAAATTCACTTTAGGATGATTAAACTTTCATGTAAACTAACATAAAATCCAGCAAAATATTGTTCAAATTTACTATTTAAGAGATTTTAAAACTAATAGAAATATTTTGTTCCAAACTTTGACAAGATAAAAAAACTCACGGTGGTTCTTTTTGAGGAATATCAGATTCAACTGCATAATCAAGGATTGCACCAACTCCAAACTTTTGCATAAGTTCCAGCTTTGATTTGATATCTTCATGTGATTCTCCTGCAACAAAATGGCCATAGAAAGAACTTTTCATTATGTAGTCGAAACCTTTTTTCCCAAAGATTCTTCGAGAAATTGCCATCAGCTAAATTTGGAAGAAAAAAAATTCAACTAGGGATTAAATGGTAATGACCATGTTTAACTACAAAGGTATCAAATAAAAAATAATAGTAAAATATAACAATATAAACAACAACACTAGTAGCAGTAACCACAGCAATAGCATAAACAAAAAAAATGGTACTAAATAGAAAGATGAAAATATTGTTAATAAACAAATTTATAGCATATTTATAGCATATTTATATTTTTATATTTTATAGACTCAAACAATAATTTATTAGACCATAAAACTAAGAAAATCAACCAGGAATTACTTGATGCATAACTTTAACTCTTTGAAAACATTTTTTTTTTCTAAATTAACATTTAAAGAACAATTACTCAAAATGCTGAAATAATATTTTTTTCTAGTATAAAAGACAAACCAACCTCTTTATTTCTGTTAACAAGGAAATCAATAGAGCATAACTTGTATACAATTAACGCTTTTATTATTTCACCAGTAGTTTTTGCACGAAATGCTTGCTCAAAATTAGTAAAATCAAGCTTAGCTTCTCCATTATTTTTCTTCATATTATCATTAATGTCTTTCTTGTCAGTAAACATCCTTTTTCTTCCAATTTTATTATGCGAAGAAACAGGTAGCAAAGAAAATTGAGTACTTTTCAGCTGCAGAAAGCTTATACATTTTGCCATGTTCTTTAAATATGTATAGCTATGTATTATATAATATACTTAACAAAATATAAGATAAAGTTTCTGATGCCTTACTATCATACTACTCTTACATATCATAAAGAAATAGTTTAAAGAAAATTTTAAATATTTAAAGTAATTTATTTCAAATATCTACAAACATTAACTGTAATTTTTATATACTAAAAATTTCAACCTTGGATTTAATTTATTTTAAAAATTTGTTGATTTTATTACTTTTTTGAAATTTCCACAAAACATATACTATACAATACACTACACAACACTTAGAATTAAATATATCTAAAAAAAAACAACTTTAAAACAATGCCAAAGATATTCTAATTTAAAACAGTGTTTTACTTTTACTGTACTCTTATACACTTTAAAATGAATTTTGTTCTCGCGTTTTTTTCAAGATGTTTTGTTGTCTAACATAAAACATTTAAATTGATTTTCATTAATTTAATTGTGCTTTTATTTCGCTTAAATTTTTTTTTTTTTTTTTGGTTGTTTGTAAAAACAAACAAGAACCGTACATAATGAACAATATGTTCATTGGTGAATAAGAATGCGGGTAGGAAGAGGAGGAAGAGGAGTATTTACTGCATTAACCTGAACAAATAATAAAATTTCATTTATAAAATAATAATAATAATAATAATAGTAATAGTAATAGTAATAATAATAACAATAATAGTAATAGTAATAATAATAATAATAATAATAATAATAATAATAATAATAATAATAATAATAATAATAATAATAATAATAATAATAATAATAATAATAATAATAATAATAATAATAATAATAGTAATAATAATAATAATAATAATAATAGTAATAATAATAATAATAATAATAATAGTAATAATAACAATAATAATAATAATAATAATAATAATAGTAATAATAATAATAATAATAATAATAATAATAATAATAACAATAATAATAATAACAATAATAATAACAATAATAATAATAATAATAATAATAATAATAATAATAATAATAATAATAATAACAATAATAATAATAATAATAATAATAGTAATAATAATAATAATAATAATAATAGTAATAATAACAATAATAATAATAATAATAATAATAGTAATAATAACAATAATAATAATAATAATAATAATAATAATAATAATAATAATAATGATGATGATGATGATGATGATAATAGTGATAATTTTTTTAACTGTCAATCTCTTTAAGTTTGTATTAACGTTGTAGTAACCAAAATTTAGTCCAAAGTCCGGGTTTTAGGCATTTGTAATTTTTTCTATGTTGATTAAAAAAACTTATATTAACTTTGGTAAACTATCGTGACTATATATATGCTAGTGTCGGTTTTACATGAAGACAAATGAAAGCGAATAGAACAGCGTTTATTGTGACAGGTGACTTTCCGGAGAGAAAATTCCTGCTAAAGTGTTTTTCTCAAATAAAATCTTTTTCAGAAAAATATTTTAGTTAAGTTTTAAAGTCTTCGAATTAATTGATTTTAACAATAAACAAACAAAGGTACGTTGAAAAATTCTTATAATAAACAAACTTATTAAATAATCATTTAGTCAGAAGTGAAGTTTAAGTATATAATAAAGATGGTTCGAGGCAAGTAAATAAGTTTCAGAATAATAAATATAAAAAAGTATAAAAATTAAATATAATCTAAAAATCATAATAAAATTTTTAAAAATGTACATTAAAATTTAAGAGTGGGCGGCGAGTAGTCACCATTTCTTCGAGATCGATCAGTAAAAAACATTACCGATAAGCAGCTGTTAGATGGTGATTACGAAAGATATAACGGTATTTTCAATTCATTTTTAATGGCTGCTTCATGACAAACCTGTCGGTATACGTACCTGCCCTTAATTGCTAGTCGTTCGTAATTGCCATCAAAATAATAAAGTATCCTGCTCATCATTAATCGTGGTGAACTCTCTTGCAATCAGCCTCGAATTCGCACTACCAGGCTATGTAAGTTGAACGAACAGTTTATAGATTAACGTAGATGATGGGACTCTTACATTTACTATAAAACACGTTGGCTTCCTTACATCTCGTGACGAAAAAAGCTAAAGATATTTTTAAAAACCTAAAGACAGTTTGTCATTATGTAGAATAGTGTTTAATAATTACTCTTTACCAAAAAATTAGCTGTTGCAATGGTTTTTACTCCATTTTTTTAACTGTGTTTTCTTGTCACAGTTGGTAATATGATCAATTTGTTTTATTACATTAGAGGTTAACTAAAATTATTATGATAGCAAAAAATTTTTATTTTTGTGACATTGTTTTTGAACGATTTTGTTCGTGTTTTTCTTTTCTGAGGATTAATGTGTTTTTTTTAGT
Organism: Hydra viridissima; assembly: GCF_058129835.1. Taxonomy (NCBI): domain Eukaryota; kingdom Metazoa; phylum Cnidaria; class Hydrozoa; order Anthoathecata; family Hydridae; genus Hydra; species Hydra viridissima. Next base: position 16,098,803 of record NW_028324306.1, on the reverse strand, counting down.
AATGATCACAAAAGCAATTCAGGAACCACCTAAGAAAAGAAATCTTTCTTTTTTATTGGACCTCCATTCATTTTTGTATAAATGATTTTTAAACATAATATCGTTGTTCAATCTGACCATCTATGACTCATCATCGATCGATTAAACCAGGCGTTAAAAGAAACAAATGAAAACTTACGAAAAATTTTTCAGAACTTTTCACAGCGTAGAATATTAACAAAATGAAAATTTATTTTTATTTTTCGATAAAATTTTTATAAATAACTTAATAAATTGAAAGACCAACAGCTGAAACAACCATATCCGAAACTTTTTCTAGCTTTCTTCAATTTTTACGATGACCTTTTCCGGTTTTTCTTATTTTGTGAAATTTCTGCTCGGATCTGGCACGCAAGCGATTCTAAATCCAAATGCAATTGATGTGTTTTCTTGTTATAAACTAAAAAAAAAAAAAAAAAAAAGAAATGGAAACTGTTGAAATTAGAATACTACATGCTAAAATCGATATTGTAAAAAAACTCGTATGTAAGTAATAGGCGAGCAATAAAACTCGTATATAAGTAATTAGGGAGCAAAAAAAATCGTATAAACTTAATGAGCGAAACAAAAAACGAATCAAAATAAAAGAAAAATTACTTTCGGCTGATTTGCTCCCACAATAATACTCATAGCAGTTTAAAGGATCGAGGTGGTCAATTGTTGTTGGGGATGAGCTGATACTCACTGGTAATGAAGAGTGTTGAACTTTACCTGGTTGGCGTTTGCAATTACGAAGAAGCAATTCCCGGCGCAAAGCAAACTTAGCAGCATAACCCACAGGTTTATCGATTGGGGCTGAATTTTTCAAACTAAATTTAAATGATGCAAATAATCGTGGTATAACGTTATTAAATATGGTAATAAATTCCAAAAAATTAGAACACTTTAGTTACTACCTCTTCCACAAATGCTTGCTGACAACAGCTTTTTCTTCTCGTCTTCTCATGTCAACTACAAAATTCAGAAAAAGTTCCAAATATGCATCATATAAATAAAAAGTCATTTCTAATAAATATACATCATATAAATAATACTTATTAAATACTATAAATCATCGAAACCCAAAACGCCGAATCATTCAAAAGAAATGCCACAAATGTGCAAATAAACTGGAGTTGTGTTGCTCGAAGATCGAACAGGTTTTTAAGAATTAGGATTCTTTATCGATGCGAAAAAAGAATTTCATGAGCTTTTGTCAAGAAATCCTAACTTTATTAGACACATTTTAACAATTTAAAAAATATTCTTGAACTAATTATGTTATTATATCTTTGTATGGTTGACAGTAAACTCATTAATTGCTTTAAAGTAAAACAGATCAAAGCATGATTGTAAAAAATAAAAGGCTTTAAAAGCTTTGGGGTAACAATAAATGAATAGATTATTTCAAATGTTTAAAAAATGTATAAAAATTTTTAAAAAATATAAATAAAATTTTTTTTCACAAATGATACAAAAAAAGAAAAAAAAAAAAGAAACCTTTATGCAAAACTCTCTCACAAAGGTGCAAACAGAATCAAAATTTTGATACAAGACATAGAATACTTGCTGAGTATTAATTTTGTATTTATTTAAAAGATAAAAATTGAAAATCAAATTTAAAAGTTTACCTTTGTTTAAACTTGTTGATTTAGAGTCCATATTTTGGTTTAAATTAAAAAACCTGATATCTTCAATTTGTCTCTCTTTCTGTTCTTTATTGGTATATTTCTCAAATTCTGTTGCAGGTAAATTATCACAAACATAATTAGGATAGCCCTGCCGAATTTGTGGAAATCTATTTGTTGTACTAAGTTGACTCAATATTGAAACTTCTACAAAATGAAGTAATTCCTTTAAATTTATAAAAAGTTTGAAATAAATTCATTTTTACATATATTTAGACATTCAAAGTTTGTGTGTGCGCGTGCATGCTTTTGTGTACTTTTGTCATAATCTTAGAGAATTCTATTGCGCATATACATATCTTTTCATACCAGTCTGAGTCTGTGTATCAAGAGAAGCAAAGTGATTGTTGGGAGACATTGTAGAGAATATCATTAAAGACTCAGCACTTTGGCAAGAGGAAGTGTTTAAATTATCATTTCTGCAAAATAATAATATGACAAACTATTATTACGTTAAATAAAAAAAAAGTTCAAAACTATAAATCATAGATTATTTATAACAAATTAACGACTTAGATCAATTTTTTTCCTTCTTTTCAAGCAAAGATTTTCATATCATCTTTAACAAGACTTTTATTTGTTCAAAAAAATAATGCAAAAATTTAGAAAAAAAGCAAAAAAAGCTTATTTACCCTCCTAAAGCAGTTAATTTCTCAGATAAGACCTCATTTGCTTGCAACGTAGCCTGAAAGAATCTTTAAAATAGAATGGGCAAAAAAATAATAATGACAACTAACAATTATAAAAGTAATCAATCAAGCGACAAAAAATATTTAGATATTTTTTTGTAATTAGACAATTAAATAATTTGTAATTAAGATGATTAAATAAATAGAAAAGTACAAAAAACAACAGAAATATGAGAACCTGTTCTCTCTCTTGTGCTAAAGATTTTGTATGATAAAGCTCCATATTTTCAGCTCTAAAAAAATTTCTTCTCTCTTAAATTGTTAATTTTGAACAAAATATCTTGAAAAAAGTTGAAGAACGAAGAAAAAATTAAAAGTCTAATTATCTATGCACTAATCTTAATGATTAGGTAATGAAGATAAATTTATGCAAATTTATACAATTATTTTTCATACTTAAGTCTTTCATTTTCATTCATATATTCTTGAATCATCCCATACAAACCATTTCTAGCTCCGAGGGCACAACTAAGAAAAACAACAAAAATTTTGATTAACTTTATAAAAAGAACCTTAAAGATTTTTTTTTTTTTTAACTGATTTAACAAAACGCTGCTAATTTACAAAATAGCATAAGTTATATTCAAGAATGTGCACAATAACCTGATTCTTTTAGCAGAGATTTAGGCCTAAATAAAGTTAACTTTGAAATTAATTTCACTGGAATGAAATACAGTATTGAAGAGAAATTAAATAGGAGAGAGATTTTTTTGAAATCTTTAGATTTAATTATTCAAAAGTAATGAAGTTGTGCATTTAGAATAAAAGTTTCAATGGGGAATCCATTTTTAAGGCTTTAAAATTTTAAACACCTAAAGTTTTTCTAATATTACCAAAATACATATTTTCATGACTAACCAAGGTTGTAGATCACTTTGTGATGAAGAAAACTATACATGTAAAGTTTGATAAATCAATTTAAATTTATTTACAATAAGATTTATTTAAAGAAGAGATCATCTTAGTACTTACAAGTTACAAATTATTACAAGTTTTACACTCAAGTCCAGAAACTTTCCAAATTCTTAATCCCAAGAAGCACGTTTTGCCAAACACCTGAAAAGGTTTGTAATGATAGAATATTTTTTTCCACAACATGCTCAGTGTTAGACTTCATTTATGGTTTGTGTTCTTCACATGTGTTCTTCATCTTTATATGAACACAAACAAGGAACTTTCAAATACCTCATCAATGAAGTCTTAAACTTCACTTGTCAGTAAAGATTCATCGTCAATATCAAATTCTTCTTTAATTCTGTTACTTTGAAGCTCACAAAGCAAAATATAAAAAAAGTCAACAGAAAAAAAAAACTTCTGTAGTTTGCACAAAGGATCTTTTGGTATTATGGGTTACACACTGAATTCATTTGTGTTTATGCTCTGATTTCACACCTTTAAGTTGTTCTAACAAATTTGGGGGTTATTTGCTTTTTTTGCATCTTGCATTGGAGTCCAGATCATTTTTTTCCATTTTGTTTAAAAGTTCGTTAGAATATGTGATTACTGGCTGAACTTAAACTTTTTCAGCTACTGAAAAAATATTCTTCTGTTCATTATTTACATTTTAAAACATTTTTTCTAAAACCTGATTGATATTTGTGGCAAAAATGATAGACAGCAGCTTTTGCTTACTTGGAAGTATTAAGAAATGACCAAGCTAATGAAAATATTGTTGATAGTACTGAGTGTTGATAGTGCTCCTCACAATTAATAATTATTAAATATGATTTTGAGCTTTTTTTCCTCATGGAGTTAATCCCTGTTCAAAAATACAAGACTAACACAAATATTATGCAGAACAAATTTTGCAGAGCTAATTTTTATGGATATGAGAAAAATCTCCAAAAATAAATTGTGGGTAAACAAGTTCTGTAAAAACTTCTTCTGCCAACAATTTCTTTTCTTAAGGTAGGTAATCTCAGTTAGATAACAATGATTAAAAAATTAAATAAACATACATGGCTGTAGTAGCACGTTGCATTGAATCAAAGGATGTCTGATCACTACAGTTACTTTGATCTAAATATTCATCATCATCATCATCATCATCATCATCATCATCATCATCATCATCATCATCATCATCATCATCATCATCATCATCATCATCATCATCATCATCATCATCATCATCAATCAATCAATCAATCAATCAATCAATCACCATCAGTCACCACCAATCACTTTCAATCATCATCATCATCATCATCATCATCATCATCATCATCATCATCATCATCATCATCATCATCATCATCATCATCAATTACCTGAGGAATGAAATGAAGAAAAGGTCTCACTCCCCAACGATGGACTAAGTAAATCATTACAACAAAACTCTTTAACTTGCTTTGGATTCAAAATTTGAGCCTCAGAGATTGGAGCGCTATACTAAAATATAGAAAAATATGTTATAAAAATATTTATAAAAGAAAACATATTACCTATTTTTACCTTCTCCCATAATACTTAAACAATTAGACAACTCACTTAACTATTATTGTTTACTAATTTAATGAAACGTACCTGCTCCCTTAAGTATAAATTTTCAGCTTTCAGAACTTTTATTTTATGCTTAAGTTCCATTAGAAGTTGTTCTTTAGGATCCTAATAAAAAACAAAAGTTAGGTGTTAAATTACTAAGATATTAATATTAAATTACTAAGATATTAATATTAAATTACTAAGATATATTACTAAGATATTAATATTAAATTACTAAGATATTAATATTAAAAGAACATTTTTACATATCAGCTTTATTATCATGTGAGATAAAAATTATATGCTGTTAACACTTTGGTAAACCACTAATTTTTTTTTTTTTTTGTTACACACTCTCTCAGCATTTAAAATCTTTTTTATTTTTGAAGTAATAAAACTTTTACCAATTTAATAACAGGTTTATTTGTGATATTTTTTGCACGATTTGCATATCTAAGGGTATTGATTGAATCTTGAAAATCTCTAGATGCAGGAGAAATACAAGCAATCTAAAATTATAACTTATGTACAATCTAAAATTATAACTTATGTAGATTTTATGACCATAGATGTGCTACATCATTAAAATGATGAAGTTAATGTCTGAAGTTAAATTCTAAATTAAGATCATTTATTGTATTAATTTGATAAGCCAAAATCTGTTTTAAAGAAAATTTTAAAAAAGTTCCTAAAAAGGTTCAGAAAGAAAAATTACCATAAGAGAATAACCTTCTCCTCCAAGGGTATCTGCTAACAGTTTAGTAAGTTTGCTTTCACGATAAGGAATATGACGACAACGTTTTTTTCGATCACCAAGTGCAGAAATACAATTTCCTAAATAATAAGTTTTGGTCTTATAATCAACAAAAACAGACAGAAAAAAAAAGTGAAGTAATTCTTTGGAGAAAAAAAATTTTATTTTTTCCGCTTTGATATCACTTATCAATCACATAATCACTTCTAATGTTTTATAATTTTAGTGACATCACCTATGAATCACTTTTATGAAAAATAAGAAAAGAAAAATAAAGTTTTTATTTCTAATATGCTCTACCTAATGTAAGCAAGCTTTTGTTGATATTGTTGGATTCAACAAGTGCCTCCCCTGCACTTTTTGTAATCTGTACTCTTTCACTCCCTAACAATAATTTAAAAGTTATAAATTTCTTTATGCATCAATAACTAAAAGATATTCAAGTACCTGCCAAATCAACAAATAACTGTTAGATATTCAAGTACCTGCCAAATCAACAAAATTAATCTTTCCATGTTTTAGAACAGAAAAATTTGAAGTAAGCTGCAAAAAAAGGAACAAAATTTTAGAAAATCATAATTATTTGTTTATATTTTTGTTATCAGCATTATTGTTGCTACTAGTTATAACACAATTCTTATTATCAACAATTGTTTTACAATTGTATTGTAATAATGGAGTTAGTATACTATTAATTATTAGTAATGGCTGTATTAACATTATTTGTAGTATAAAAAAAAATTATGAAATAGACTCTAAAGTTTTTATACCTCTTGAGCATCTAAAAACACGATTAACATACTATGACTACGACTGGAATGATCATTTAAAACATGCTGACCAACTTGACGCATTGCACTACCTAATATGAAAAATAACCACTTGTTTATTTTATAAAAAAAAAAATGAAGGTACAAAAAAAAGTAATTTAATTCAAAAAGAAAACTAATTTTTTTTTTATAAAAATTTTAAAATACACTGTTTAACATCACACATTGCACTACCTGAAAAATATGAAAAATAATATGAAAAATAATATGAAAAAAAATTTAATCAAGCTGAAAAGTATAAAGAAAAAAAAAGTTAACTTTAAATGTATGGAAAATAAAAAAAAATTTCATATTTGATTATCTTCTGTTTTTATTGTTAATGTTTTTTTAAAACAAAAAATTATAACAAATTTACAAAACTGAATCTTTTTTCTTTATTGATTTATGTTACACATTTTTACTTCTTTTTGCTTATCACTTTTTAAAAGTAAACATTTTTTTTTAAAAAAAAAAACAAAAAAAAAACTGACTAGTTTTACCCTTTTGTGTGCAAATTAGTTTATCAAAACCCCTTTGACTCTCCTCTATATTTCATATAGAGGTGAAATAAAGATTTGATGATTATAAATATTTGATGATTATAAATATTTGATGATTACAAATATTTCAGAACTTTGAAACACTTGAAATAAATGTTTGGATTGTGTTATTGTTTAATTTTATTTCCCTTGTTATAAACTCATATCATTCTTGGATTTTCTGTAAGGTTGACTAATGAAGAATAAAACAAAATTTTGAAAACAACGCTATTTTAAAAGAAAAATTAGTTTTACATAACAATCCAGTGTTTCTGAACCAACTGCATCATCCAAATTCACACTAACCTTCAACCAACACATTAATAAGATCACTGAGCTTGTCACATTTGACTGTTATTAGATTTTCAGCATAAAATCCTTGGCTTGAAGACCATCTCACAGGAAGTGCATTACGGTTGTTTGAAGTGTTTAGAAGATCTTTAACCTTAATAAAGAATTTTAAAATATATTAAAAAAGGTATTTCTGTTTGAAGTTAAAAATGTCAGCTATCATTTCTTCATTCAACATTTGTTTCTACAAAAACTTTCTGCGAACATGTTCAATATACAAAAATTATTTAATTTGTTAACCATGCTAATAAAAGAAACTACACTTACTAAAAGTTAAATACTTACACTATAAATAAACAGAAGTTAGGTAAATTAATTTTTTGTAGTTATTTAGTAATGTTATAGAACAGTGATAACTATTTTTGATTTAAGTTTATTTGTTTTAATTCCAAATAAAACTAAAATATTTTTTAAAATAATTAAAGGAAATCAACAAAAATTACTTTTTAATTCATATAATTTACCTTTTCATTATAAACTTCAAGAAATGAAGCTTTAATTGAATACTTAACATCAGGTTTAGATTTAATTTGATCAAAGATGTATTTAAAAGATCTAAAGAAAAAAATATCAAGTAATAAATTTTGCTTTAGAAAAAAATTAACTACAGGATGCAACAAAATTACCCACACTAGATGATTTAAATTTTTTAACAAATATCTGAACATCCTGAAGACCAGTGTTTTACCTTAGGCCAATCTCATTTTGGACATCATCAGTGGATTTTTTAGCAGGATAGTGCTCCAAGTCACAATCCTCACTTTGTTTAATTGGTGTGCTCAGAACTTACTAGACATCATTGGTTTTAATGAATGGCCTCTCTCAAGTTCAGATCCAATGGATTATATGGTAGGGAGCATTCTTGAGGCAAAAGCCTGTAAAAAACCACACAAAATATCAATTCTTTGAAGAAACTGTTAGTCAAAGCATGGGATTCTTCATTATGGACTCATTCATAGGTTGTCTTAATACATGCCATAAATCACTATAGACTCTTTCAAAGGTTGTCTTGATACATGCCATAAAGCAAATGGAGACATCTTTGAGGTCTAACTGTTTTTTCTATTGCGATATATTCAATAAATATCGTTACTTTCAAAATACTGACTTTTGGAGTAACTGTAAAATTTTCTGAACTTTTTTTGAGTGCGGGTAATTTTTTTGACACACCCTGTATTTTAGAGCCCAAAAGAGCATTAGTTCCTTTGAAACAAAATTTATTTTTTCTACATTCATAAAAAGATTTTTAACATTCTATGACTGCAATTCTTTCATTTCCCTTTCACACTTAGAAATTGTCAAAAATGAAAATCAACTAGATCCTAAATAAAATTGTACTCAACATACTTTAACTTGATAAAACACAAAAAGAAAAAAAATTTGAACCTTGGTACAAGCCCATACTTGGCATGATCATTTAACATGGTTTCTAGTTTCTAAATTAAAAAGACACTTTTTAACCTTTAGTAATCACTTTGAACTTAAAACTTTTGGGGGATTTTTCGGGGGTAATTGAACTCAACATTTTGCTTATGATAAGCAAGTATTTTAAACAGAAAGAAACAGAAATATTTTAAACAGCCTATAAGATGTAGTCAAGGTCAAGTAAAGAAGGAAGTATTTTACTTGATCTTGAGGTCCAGTAATAGTATGTGTCTTCCCAGACCCTGTAGCCCCAAAAGCAAATGCAGTACAAGAGTAACTAAATTGAAAAATAAAAAGATTTATGTACTTTGCAAAAGAACAAAACTAATCTTAACAATTTAGAAAACTGTAAATGATTTTACAAAATGATCTCTTTGAAGATTCATTTTCTTAATTCATTTTTGTAACTTAACTTTTTGCATATACATAAAGATCTACTTTGTTTACTGAGTTATCTTAAAGATCTACTTTGTTAACTAAGTTATCTTAAAAAAGTTTAAAAAATTTTACAGAATAATTTATTAATAATTTTGGTAGACAAAAAAAAAAAAAAAAAAAAAAAAAAAAAAAAAAAACCTTAAACTTTTTTAAATGTTATTATATTTTAAAGGAATCGGCTGAAAATGGTTCGTTCATCAATTGGTTAACTTGTGGTTTATGAATATGATAAAGTTTGGCATATTAACAAACTACATTTTTAATGCTAATTAAAAATGTAGTTTGTTAATATGCCAAACTTCCTAAATTTGCTTTTCCACACTTTTGTCAGTAAAAATTTTTGCTCTAAAAAATTGTAACAACTTGCCCACATAATGCATGATCAATTAGTTCTGTAATTCCACATTTTTCAAAAAACTAAGAGAAAAAAATGCATCAAAAAAAACAAACAATAAAACTAAAAATGCATTTAAAATTGAAAATGGAAAACAAATTCATTATTTTTCAGATGAAAAAAAAAAAATCTACCAATTCTTGTGCAGAATTCTCATTAAAAACAGCATTAAATTTAAAAGCTTTTGTTTGATTGAAGCCAGATTTAATCTAAATAGGAACTGGAAAGATTTTTAACAGTAAATAATAAAACTAAGGAGTAACAAAACTAAATAATTTTACTTGTAAGCCTAAATATGGTTTTAACTAAAAAAAAAGAAAATAGAATGGTAAAATTACAAAAAGAACTTTTAGGCATTTTTATAACCCTTTGTTTCTGTCTTCAATTAACTTATAAGTATTGAAGCTCTCTCTCCTACTCACATCATATAAAACACAAGAAAAATCTTAGTTTTACAATGCACAAATCACTTTGAATGTATGTGAATGCATGGTTGTGTATAAATACTCCTATTGTTTAAAAAGTCATAAGCTAATTGACTTAATTTAGGGAGAGAAAGATAATAAAGGGGAAAATGTGACTAACAAATGATTTAGTAAAGAAGATAAAAATTAAATAAGGTACCAAAACTTTACAATTTGATAAATGCATGTAAAAAGTTTTAATAAGATAAATTAATGCATATAATACATAAATATCAACAAATATACAAATAAAAATTACCCACAATCCTCCTTCACCAGGATATTCAATAATGCTTCTTTCATTTGTTTCTTTTTCAATTTTCATCATTGGTCTTACTCTAATAATGTGTACTTACATAATTAAAAATGATAGAAAAGTAAAAATGCAAATGATAAAATGTGAAAAATATACCTGACAACAACATTGATATTAGATGAGATCTCAACGGCCACAGATGATGACTCAGAGAATGATGCTGCAATAATTGTGGAACCACTGGAAAGAAAAAATGCAGCTTTGTTAAAATTTGCTATTAAAATGGTTTAAAATTTTACGCTGAAAAATTTGAATTTTTAAAATTTAGACAAAAAAAATTTATGTAAGCCAATTATAAAACTTTTATCTTTCATATTAACTACAGGGTGTGTAAAAAATTTCTGTAGAAAAAAAAAATTTTTTTAAACTATCTGCATGGTGTTTTTTTTAGTTTTTTTTTAATAGATACTTTGTTTTTAATATTATTTTTTTTTTTAGTATTATGTTTTAAATTAAAGTGAATTTTGTTTGTTTTTAAAAAATAATAGTTTTTCTGTTTAGAATTTTGTACAGGAACTTTTTCTGAACTCTGTATTTTTGTATGCACACAAATTGAATTTTTAACAAAATTATGATTTTTAGGCAAAACAAAAAATCAGACATTGATAATTTTGACAAAATAGTTTATAAAACATCTAAACAACCTGTTAGTTTTTCTCTGTCTTTCACTTAAAAGTGGTAGAAAATGGGTAGTTGTATTATCATCTGCTTGTTGATATTTTAATAATTCTGTAGTTAAATTAATATCCTTCATGTAAAATGGAATATCTGTTGCCTGTCTGCTTTTCGATTGCTTATCATTTACCAGAGAATCATTATTCCAAACAGATGTAGGCTCATTTGTGATTAACTTTTCTGTGCTAAAAAAAAGTAAAATCAAGAAAACTCTATAGTGTTATGTAATAACATGCAATTGCAGGGATGTTTCTATGAGAGTAAATACTTTTCTGTATAGATGTATGCTTGTACAAAAAAACACCATTTATACCTCGATGATCTCTTAATGTTAGATGCAGCAATTGAGTTACTTGAAGTATCTTTTCTGGAGATAAGATCAAATTTATCTTTATTAAGAGAGCTATCGCTAAGACTACCAGAAATTCTTCTTTTATGAAGCTGCTGATTTAAAAATTGATAGTTTATTTCAGTCATTTGAGAATCTTGAATACTTGTTTGATAAAATTATTTACTGCCACATTGTTTCATATTGAATTGTTTAACTACATAAGCTTAACTTTTTTATAATTGAATGATGCTGTGCTTACAAAACTAAAGAATAGATAAAAGTCATTTGTTTTAATGAGCATTATGAGCATATACAATAATATAGGAAAGAAAATGCCAAGTACTATGAAAAAAAAATTTTTTTTTAATTTTATAGCCAAATTATTAAAATATTTAATGAAACATAATGAGCTAAAAAGTTATTTTAAAAAAGCATAAAAACAAAGAAAAAGAAAATTGAACTTTTTCTTAAATGTCAAATAATTAGAACTATTATTTCATAATCTAAACAAGTATACAAATAATTATTCATTATAAATAAATATTTGGAGTTTTCCTTTTCAAATTGATCTAATGTTAAAGAACTTGAAAATAATCATTAAATATTGAAGGCTTAGCTTATAGACAAGTTTTATAATCTTTTATTACTTTAAGTATTTCAAAGACAACACCATCAAGCGTAATTTGATAGTACTGTCTTTGAATTACCTAAATTATCTGATTATCTAAAAGTGAAATAATAAAACTTACTTACCCAAATTATCTGATTTTCAGCAAAACAATGAAAATCAGATAATTTAGGTAATTAACTTTTATCATTTCACTCTTTCCTGAATAGATCTTTTTATTTTATTAACAAGATAATGGTTTTTTAATTTAAATATTATTTTTAATGAACTGAAAGTGTCGTACAAAATAGCCGCGATTTCTCAACAAAAAGCAATAGAAAAAGAAATATCTTTGCTCTGTTCCGCATCAATAGAATTACCGGGTGAAAATATTGAATTGCGAGCTTGATGAAATGAGGGAAAAATTTATTATCGAATGAACATTTTTTAAAATAAAGTTAAGTAAAAAGTAATGACTTCATATTTTTAACGTAACAAAGTAATTATACCAATTATGCAAATATATTTTAATTGATCTATGACATATTTAGCAAAAATGTAGTTATGTTTTCAAGCAGGAAAAAAATTTTGCTCATCGAGTTCTATAGCTTTTTAAATCCAATACAAATTCAATTACCTCAAACTTAAATATTTTCAATCTTAAATCAATTATAACCAATATTTTATGGCGATTATAGTTTAAAGTTTGTCAAACTCTATTCTTGAAGGATCCATTGTTAAAGGGCAAACTTTCCATAGCACTTTTATGTTAAAGGCTAACAATAAAATGTCAACTGCGTGGAATTTCGACATCGTCACAAAAACCAATGCGAAATTGATCCGAATTTGACCATTTCATATTTAGAAACCTCATAATTGAGTTTTACGTTTATGTCTCCACAGCAGTGTAAAAAACCAATGTAAAAAATAGCAAACTGGAATTTTATAGCAAAATGTTTCATAAGATCGGGTTTCCTTTTTTTTCCATAAAAAGTCAAAGAACGAAAAGATTTACTTCAAAATTGAGTTTATAAAATCGACCCCAAAATGCCAGTGACTTGATATCCTCGTTAATCTCTTTAACAGCCTGCTTCAAGGAAGAAATCGACAAGAATGCTTTACTATTTTCAGATGCCATCAAATAAAACATCAGAGTGTACTGTGATTTGAACAGTCCAACCACTTGAAGAAATCTTAAATAAAGCTGCATAAAATGTTCTGCAGCAGCAGGACAATAGTATTCATCAGTTAAGTTTTAGCTTCGATGTAGGTAGTTCGAAAGAAACCACCAGAGACCATTATTATTATAAGCAAACCACTACTCATGTGTAAGGTAATATTGCTACAATTTTCAATTCTGGTAATTGTTACAAATTTTATTTGAAACTTAGTGTTGTGGTTGAATTTAAGTTCAAGAATTTCACTCGAATATTTAGTATTTCAAGAATAAAAACCTAAAGAGTTTTGTGTAACTCATTTTAGCTTTTAACTAAAAATTACTACATAACTACTTTACTACATAACTACTTTATTATTACAAAACTACTACATAACTACTACATAATTACTAAATAATTACTTTATTATTTCATAACTACTACATACTTATTACATAATTACTACATAACTACTTTATTATTTCATAACTACAGCATAACTACAACATAATTACTACATGAGTACTTTATTATTTCATAAATATTACACTCTCAAAGATAATTTAGATATTCAATTTCATATCAACATGTAATACATGGGCTTCTTAATTGATATCTTCATTTTCCTTACACTTTTTTAAATAAAAAGCAACAAAATTAGCTTTGAAGGAAATTCTTTCTGCTGTCAACTAATTCTTGTAAACATTTACAATAGCAATTCACAATCAAGAATTATAATAGCGGTTCAGTATGAACCAGACCCATCGAGGGAGGGATGAGGGGTGACAAGAATTTTGAATTTTGCCTGCCAGTTTAAGTGAAAGAAAAAAATTTTTTTCAAACTTTTTTTTCCACGAAATTTTTGTTGATTACCATTACGATAAGTTTTATAAACTTGACAAATACAGCTAACATAAAGAAAGAAGAAAACAAGTAAACATGCTTTATGCTGTTCGTGTTATTCGTGTTATTCGTGTTATTCGTGTTCGTATTTACTGTGAATTGTTTCAAAATAAACAAACTAATTGATATTAAAGAAAGAAGAAAACAAGTAAACATGTTTTATACTGTTCGTATTCGTATTTACTGTGAATTGTTTCAAAATAAACAAACTAATTGATATTAAAAACGTTAAAACGAAGTTGAATTTGTTATTAATATCTCATGTAATATATATTATTTAATGTTTCTATGAATTTATTGGAAATGCTTTATAAATTTATTAGCAATATTTTTATGCAATCAATCATCAAAGGAGAATTGTACTCATGCCTCAATTGGACGTTATTTGTCGTCAATCACACAAAAGAAAAATATTACAAAAAAGTATTATAAAACAAATAATAACAAAAACGAATAGTACGAAATAAATTACACCATAAAATCTTTAAAGAAATAGTGTTACAAAACATAGATATCAGAAAAAGCGGTCAACTTTACATGTGTTGATAACGTAACTTGTTGATCTCGCTCGTATTTATTCTCAATAGCCCAAATGTGTATAGTTAAAACTTGGTATGCACAAAGTTGCTATGAACAATTTTATCATGAACATAAAATCCATTTAAAGATTAAATATATCAGCTTAAAATGATCGCCAGAAATCTATCATTCTATAATGTAAGGTATTGTTTCTCGGCTTTTGTCAGGCACTTTCACACGAAATCTCTCCAAAGTTTATTCCAATCCAAAAGATGCTTCTAAGATTAGACATCTCAAATTCCAGATTTTATATTAATTGGACATCTTTTGATCGACAGCTCAAAGGAAGAAGACCGCCATACAACGATTTTTTTTTTACATGTTGTGAAAACCTGGAACAAGAGAACAATTGCTGTACATCATTTTATAATTTATGGACTCCATGCCAATTCGTTGTCAGGCTAATACTTTGTATTGAAAATGAAATTTAGACTGTTTGATTAAAAAAGAGACAATTTTTTACCTTCGTTGCAATATACTTGTTCGTATATAATTGGCCGTGTGTGATGGTCGCAGTTGACGTTAAATGTAATTAAAAGTTACGAAATGCTACCATAAAATCAAAGAATGCAATTAAATCAGTAGTCGACTGTTTTTACAATGTTTGTGTTTTAGCGTCACAAAGGAAAGAAAAAAACGAAATCACTACCCAGCGGGCACAAGAACATTCAATGTATGTACATTGTACGTCCAAACGTCGTTCGTCCGTTCTCGGACTAGAAATGAACCTTCAAATTTTTTTAAATAGTAGTACCAAAATAGCAACTAAACTTCAAATATATATATACTGAATGTTACTAAAAAAACAAAATTTAGCATTATCAACTATTATGTATTTTCACATGAAAATTGAAAGCGGACATCTTATCTAAATAACGTGGTGTTTTTTTTTAAGATTCAGCATAACTCACATTTGAAATTCAGTTTTTGTTTAAATGGCATCCAATGTAAAAAAATGGAAAGGTATCAATAGAAAAGTAAATGCACTTTTAGATTCACCAAATGAGGATGAGACAGTTGTTGAACAGCATGTTATTGATTTTTCTCTCCTTACAGAAAAATCAACATCGCCTGGTTCTACAACAGTTTCATCTTCATTTGATGACTTATGCTCAGAGAATAGTAACAATGAATTATTGGAGAGTATAAGTATGTCAGACAATATTTTTTTATGTGATAATGCTTACTTAACTGATGACTATTATCCGAACAGTAGTGAATCTGACAGTAACAAAACAGATTGTTACAGTAGTAATGATTCTAATGAGGGTGAAATGTCATCATTAAATAATGAGCTTGCTCAATGTGCAATTAGAAATTGTTGGACTTGTTCATCTATTAATGAACTTTTATCTATCTTTCGTGAAAATGGTTCTTCTCTTCCTAAAGATGCAAGGACTCTTTTTAAAACACCAAGAAAAATACCAACAGAAAGAAAACGTGGTGGGGATTATGCATATTATGGAATATATAAAGGAATTAAAAGTGTTCTAAGTGAAAAAAATGTTGTTGGTAATATCAAGTTGTCAATAAATATTGATGGAATTCCTCTTTTTAAATCATCAAGTATGCAGATTTGGCCAATTCTTGTATGCTTTGATAATTCTGATATATTTATTATTGCTATCTTTTATGGTGGTCATAAACCAGATAATATTAATGAATATTTGTTAGATTTTGTTAACGAATGGAATGAATTAAGACACACTGGCATTATGTTCAATGGAGACCAGCTAAGCATAGAGATTAAATCTTTTGTTTGTGATGCACCTTCCAGAGCCTTTTTAAAGTGTATAGTCCCTCATTCCAGTTATTATTCCTGTGAAAGGTGCATTATTCATGGAACACATGAAGAAAGAGTGGTATTTAATGAAGATGAACACTTTCAATTGAGAGATAAAATTACTTTTGAACAGTTTGGATATCACAATAGTCATCAATGATCAATGTCACCTTTAATTGGAATAGGAATTGATTGCATTTACTCTTTCACACTAGATTACATGCATCTTGTATGTTTAGGTGTAATGCGTCGCATCTTAAATTATCTGAAAAAAGGACCAGGTGGGAAAATATCTGCTGCTCAAATTTCAGAAGTATCTCAAGTATTGGTTGGTAATAATAGATGTATACCAATTGAGTTTGCTCGGCAACCTAGAAGTTTAAATGCCTTGGATAGATGGAAAGAGACAGAATTTAGACAATTTTTGTTATATACTGGTTCAGTTGCATTAAGAGGTATAGTATCAAAGAAGTTGTATGAACATTTTTTGGTCCTAAGTATTGCAATGACCATATTATTAGAGGATGATGACCATCTACGTGTTCCATATTTAGATTATGCAAGTGATTTGCTAAAGTATTTTGTGAATGAAGCTAAACATATATATAGCAACACATTTACAGTGCATAATCTTTTGCAATTAGTTGATGATTGTCGTAATCATTCATGTTCTCTTAACAGAATATCGTGTTTTCCTTTTGAAAACTTTCTTCAAAGAATGAAAAGGAACATACGGAATTCTCTAAAAAAGTTTGAAAACGACAATCTGAGTACCAACATTTTTTTGGAAAATTACCTAAAAAAACTTTAGAAACTAAAGTTTCAGCTAACAGAAAAGATGTTTTTTGCTCCATAACTCTTCTATTGCTTTTGTAAAGGCTAAGAACAATAATGGTACCTTTCAATGTAATGTTATTGCTACTAAATATTTAGACAACGTCTTTGATACTCCAGCTCCATCAATGCAGTTTAACATATCATTGTTTCACACCAAACATTTTAATAAAGTTGTTCAAAAAACATTAAGTTGTGCAGATTTTCAAAGGAAATGTGTTTGTTTGAATGAAAAAAGAGGTTTATCAATATTTCCATTACTGCACAATAATGAAAGAATTTAATTTAATTTTTTTTCTGAACTTGATATGTAGATCTATAAATTAGTTTACTTATATAAACAGTTGGGAGAAAAACTTCTTTCCATGTCTAGAACTCTTTTATATTTGTTTTTATTATGATATAAAACCGCTTTAGCTTCTATTATAGTAAAATAAGTATGTCTTGGTGCAGAGCAGTATGGTTGGAAGGGTCAGTTGAAGAAGAGCTGACAATCCCTTCAGTGTGGATTGAAGGAACTCCAAATGAAAAGCGTTTTGTACGATGGCCTAAAGGTATTAATGTTTTAAAAGCATGTAAACAGCAGCTAATACCTCAGAGTGATTGGTTTTGCTTTCCGCTCCTTAAGGAAAAGTGTCGTCATAGTAAGTATTGTGATATTGATATTTTCTCGATCCCATTTATATGTAAATGATCTATAAAATTTATATATATATATATGTATATATATGTATATATACACACACACACACACACACACACACACACACATACATTCAATTACATGTATCAATAAAAAATTTAGATGACAGAGCAGTATGTGAAGCTTTTGATTTCACAAGTGAAATCAAAAAGAATCTGAAGCACCTTCAAATAAGAAAGAAGTTGAAAATCAGAACATGACTAAAACTCGAAAGATAAATATAATACGTATGCTCTATTGTTTAATTGATTTATATTGTTTGTTTTCAAAATTGTAGTATATATATATATATATATATATATATATATATATATACTACAATTTTTTTTTTGTTTTCAAAATTGTAGTATATATATATATATATATATATATATATATATATATATATATATATATATATATATATATATATATATATATATTAAAGATTTATATATATTGAGAATATTTTTATTTATTTAGCTACATGTCCTAAAAAGCCCACTTTTAACAGAGTTAGGTCTCGATCTCCTTTTAATGTATCTTCCCATACATTAAAAGGTGCAAGTTCTAGAACTGAATGTCTAGATTTCCTCTTCCTATTTTCATTTTTATTTTTTTTTTTAATTTTAGTTTTAAAAAAAAAGCCAATAAACAAAAGACATATTGTAAATATTTATATAAAAATAAGCCATTAAGTTGTTATTGTTTTATTGTTAAATTTTTTGTATTCAACCTTATTTAATTTCTATTAAAACTTAGCCACAACAGCATCACAGCTGTTACACAAATTTGCAATACAATTCAGATTATATCTGGAAAGATAAAAATGCAAGGAGCATAAAATATTTAATCAAATTACATATTGTTATGACGAGCACTCATGAATTGTTCAAATTCCATAATAATTTTTTTTTATAGCAAAAGGTACTCTCCTGATATGCAATTAAAGCCAAAATTTTAGTATTTCCTTAGTATTTCAAGGTTCAATCCGATAATTTTTTTGATGTTTATGTGATTAATATTAATATGATAAATGTCTTTAGAACAATTCAATGTTTATTTTCAGAGTTCCAATATAAAGTAATTCATTTGCTCACACAAATTCTTGAAGAGCAGTGTAAGATTGGGGCACACTATGAACCAGAGCATTCTTCATATCATGTGAAGAAATTTGATAATTTAGAAGAATTTGAAAAGTTTGATGAGGAACTTTCTGATGTAATAAAATATCAGCTTCTAGTAAGTGATTATGTATGTATGTATGTATGTATGTATGTATGTATGTATGTATGTATGTATGTATGTATGTATGTATGTATGTATGTATATGCTTTAATAAGAAAAATTTCTAATATGTAATAATGTGTATTATAATAATGTATCATATTAATTTAAGAAAAAACAATTAACAATGGTTGGTGGCAGTTCCTGTCATGCAAATGTCAAAGCCATCCTCTTAATGTAAGTTTGTTAAATATTGTTCTTTAAAACCTTAGTTGTTAATACCTTGTTTAAAATCTTAGTTATATAAAATTATTTTTTTGCCTTTAAAAAATTTACTGATATCAATATTTTATCATATTTTTAAAAAATAAAATGACATGAAAAAACAGGTCATTTTTAGTTTAAATTATCCAAATGCAGTAAGAAATTTTATCTTAAAACAAAATTTATAAAATAGGTATATGACCAACAAGTTGATGGCTTGTTACAACATGGAGGGTAAACACAAGAAAGCCCTCAAGAAAACAAACATAAGAGTAATTACGGGTACATTATTTTCACATTTTTAATGTGAATATATTTATAATTAATATATTTTTATAATTAATAATTAATATAATGGTCTATTTAGTTTTGAGAAAGTATTAACAATTTAACAAAGTTTAAATATATTTTAAAGATATGCTCGGTCCTTTGGATATATTTGATGTCTTACATAATTAGGCAAGTTAACTTGTTCTCATCTTAAAGAAAAGTAAAATTTCGTTTAAAATTTTACTTGTTTATAATCAGTTAGTATGTAATTATTTTATATTTTAGATTCTATGACGAAGTACACTATAAATGAAGTGCACCATTCAATTGGCAATGTTCTGAAACGTGCTCCTGACAGAAAAGATGGTGGTGGTCGTGGTGGTGGTAAAGCTGTTTTAGAGGAAGACTTTTTCCATAATAAATCTTTATGATCCCACATGAGTTGTTTTATTTATTTTTATTTGTGTGAGTCATTTTACATTAGTCAAGTAAAAGAAAAATTAAAAAATAAAGGTTCTTTACTCAAAATATAATACAATACAGATATAATAAATAAAATATAATACAAGAATGGTTTAATTTGTCTTTGTTACTTTTGTTCCAAATAGGCTCAAAATCTGTTTTTTTCGTATATACGATAACGTACAATAAACGATCTTATTGGACATATGTCTAAAAGATCGTAAACTGTACGTTCTAATTCGGAAGTCTTTCAGTAAATCCATTATGAACCAAAATCGAGCTTAAAATTTACGTACAATTTGGACCGAAATTGTAAGTCCAATTTGAATATACATTGTACGTTCAAATTTGGACGTCATTCAGTATTTCCAATCTGAACCAAAACTGAACTAAAATTGTACGTTCCGTCCGGACGTACAATGTATGTACAATGAACGTACCCGTGCCCGCTGGGTACTTGTTTTTCTTCCACAATGAAAACATCGCAACATCATAAAGTAACAACCTCTGTTGCTGAAGAAAAGTTACAAAAAAGCCAATAAAATATTTGAGCACAACTATGTACGCAATATATAAACAAAAAAATTTATATAGCAATTAAAAAATTAACTAACAAAAAGAAAGAAAAAATGAAATAAATGCTTTTTTGAAGGCTTTGAGGACTTTTTTTGAAGGTGTTTTGAAGGCGTTTAGAAGAATTTTTTAAAGAATAGCAATTTTGTTTGCCTGGTAACATGCAAAGAATAATATTATATTTAGCAATATTTAGGCTACTGTGATGGCTGCAATAATATTTCCAGTATTTAAAAAGTAAATCAAATAAATTTTAATATATCTTTTAAAATTTTTTAATTTTTTTTTTATAAAAAGTTAAAACTTTAAAGTAAAGACTGGTTATGGGCTTACTTATAATTATCTTTATTAGTTAATTATTACTTAAATATTACTTAATTATTACTTAGTTATTACTGTGGGCTAAATTAAAATGACTGGTGTCTCCTGAACCGGAGCTTGGATTTAGATGTTGAAATTTTTTAAGATTATCCACTTTAACAAGTTCTTTAAAAATCAAAAACTATCAATAACAAATTACAAGATACATGGTAATATGGCCTCTACCCCATTTTTTCAAAATTAATGCAGATCGTCGTTTTAAATGAAGAAAATTGGTTTTCTGACCAAACAAAGTACTTTAAGTTAAAGTCTTTAACTGAAACTTAAAGAAAATTAAAAAGCAATCAATTCGTCATTTTGCTCAACACCATTAGTATTATTGCAAAAGGTTTATTCAAAGAAATTTTCTTAAAAAATATTTTGAAGCACTCAATAAACTGTTAGAATCTTCGAATCAGAATAGTTATTGATTTAATTTTCTTGAAACATATTGCAGCAAAATCTCTCTCTCTCTCTCTCTCTGTATATATATATATACATCTATATATCTATATATATATATATTATATATATATCTATATATATATATATATATATATATATATATATATATATATATATATATATACATATGTGTATATATATCTCGTGTTCGTAGAAGAGTGCTCAATATTTTGTATAAATAGAGCGATATATATATATATATATATATATATATATATATATATATATATATATATATATATATATATATATATATATATATATATATATATATATATATATATATATATATATTTAAAACCAAGAAGCAACAACTAAGTATGGTACTTAAAGTTTCATGCCTAACGGCAATCAACAGCCATGAAATGGCTGATGAAAATTTTCATGGCTGATGATTGCCGTTAGGCATGAAACTTTAAGTACCATACTTAGTTGTTGTTTCTTCGTTTTAAATATATATATATATATATATATATATATATATATATATATATATATATATATATATATATATACATGAATATATATATATAATTATGTCAATTGTAAAAAACAGAAAGTTCTCCTGCATGTGCCAGACAAAACATGCGATAGATTTATTTACTGGTTTTGGACTTTATTTAGAGCATTAGATTGTTATGATAGGGTTGATAACTTTCTTAAACTTTTAGATAAAAAAAAAAAGGCTGTTAACTTAGTCAGAAAGAATTTCATTATAACCTTTTACAAACATTTTAGAATGTCTAATAAAATCCATTTGTAAAAACAAAAATAAATAATGAAAAGTTAGAAGCGAATAATGAAATAATGAAATGAGACATTTATAATTGTTATAATTGCTAAAAAAGTTATTCAACTTCAAGCAATAAAAATCAGACTATTTACTGCTTAATATGTAAGTAGTATTTACTGCTTAATATGTAAGTAGTTTTTTGAGTTATGAAATTTACATTGATCATTGTTGAAAAAATGACGAATATTTGCGTTTCAGTAGACTTTTTAATTTTCTCTTCAAAATGAAAAATGTCTAACAACTTTTTTTTTTTTAGTTTAAACGATAATCATTTATAATCTACAATAAAAAGGGGGTTGTAAAAGTGCACTAGCGCCAAAATCAATTTTTATCATATTTTAAACATTCTTCAAGTTTCACTGATGATTATCTCTCTAACGGTTTTATGAAATGACCCCCATATTCAAAATTAGTAATGAATTTAAAATGATGATAATGTTCAATACTCGGCTAAAAGCTTTGCTTTTCTACATCCAATGAGTTTAATGAACTTTACCACTAACAAACCCTCTGGGTCATCTTGTTCAATGACGGCCCTTAACCGACGATCCGAGCTGAATATGAGTAAAATTTACGCGCGCTTCAAGACATTTCATTGAAGCGTTGGTTTGGACGAATATGTCAACCTCTCCAAGCTCCTCAAATCAAAAAGTGTTGCGGAATTAAAAATTTGATGAAAGATAAATGTTTACTTAAATATGTATATATATTTATATATGGTTTGTATCGAATTTATTTTTAAGCAAATCTCGTTTTGATTATCAGCAACATTAATTACGGGTATATTTCAATTAATAAATCAATTTTTGAGCTGTACACACAGAAAAAGTTAAATCGTTTTAATAATTGTAACAGAAAGGTGTAAAAAGAAGAAAAAAAAAAAAAAAAAGTGGCAAATCTAAACTTATTTTTAAATTGAAAGTTGCCTCCACTTAGTAATAGTACATTAATCAACAGTTCTGTTTATTGTTAAAACAGCTACTTTTTTTCTTTATACATTAAAATTTATTTCAAATCTTCATATTGACATACGTAGTAGTAGGATGGCTGATGCCTACCTTTCATTTATTACCTAATACTTTAAACTTTTTAATTAGATTTTATTTAATTTTAGGATTTGCTTTTATGTTTACAAAAGTATTATGATCAAATAGCAGGCTGGTGAACTATAAGCAGAATATAAATTTAATTAAATGTAACTTAAGCTAAAACAAATCTACTCAATATAAAATAGGGCTTGTGGTTTTTTTATTCATTTTTGTTAACTCATTTTTTCTCCCTCAAAAATGCTTAGATTACAAACCAAAATTTAATCTAGCTTTCATTGTAGCATGAAATATTGTTTTGTATTCATAATGTAAATAAAGTTATATTTTTTCTTGTCAAAATTATTAAATTAAACAGATAAATTAAAAGTAAATAGAATGAGTGGACGTGGCAAAGGGGGTAAAAAAAGTGGAAAATCAAAGACCAGATCATCAAGAGCAGGTTTACAATTCCCTGTAGGAAGAATTCATCGTTTTTTACGAAAAGGACATTATGCTGAGCGTATTGGAAGTGGTGCACCTGTTTACCTTGCTGCTGTCTTAGAATATCTATCAGCTGAAATTCTTGAGCTAGCTGGAAATGCTGCTAGAGACAATAAAAAGTCAAGAATTATCCCACGACATTTGCAACTTGCTGTTCGAAATGATGAAGAACTTAACAAACTTTTAAGTGGTGTCACTATAGCTGCTGGTGGTGTTTTGCCCAATATTCAGGCAGTCCTTTTACCCAAGAAAACCAAAGAACCCCAGGGGAAAAGCTCTCAATCACAAGAGTATTGATGTGCCTTCAACTCAATCACAACACCATTTTAACTGTTATTAAGCAAAGATTACAATAGGTTGACTAAAAAACTAAAGAACTAGCCTTAAACAAGGTTTTTGCTGTTTTTACTGTTATTTTAAGTTTGTTTTTGGTTTAATTTGTGTAGCAGTTATTTGATGTTTTGGTTTAAAAATTTATTCTTGTGAAAACTTACATCAAATAATTTTACGATATTTTAAAACCATTTTAACTGTTTTTAAGCTTTTGATATAAGTTATATTTTATATTTATTTTGTTTTTTTATTCCCTTTATATTTTCCTGCTATTATTTCTGAGACAATTTTAGTTACTTGCAATAGAAAAATTAATAAGTATTAAACATAACTTAATCCATGGTTTAGTGATTAAATTCTAAGCAAAGTTGTTTATCACCTAACATATAAGTTATCCACACAAAAGTAATCTAATATTTATAACATATCGTTTTCACTTAAAAAATTACATCCTTATAAGCAAAAAAAAAAAAAAACGAATTACGTTTCACTGCAAAAAATGCGGTGGTTGAAACAAAATGTTAATCTTTTGTAGAACGATATTAAATATGTCGAATTTTACGAGATTTAGAATAACCGTCGACAATTGGCATGACCAAACAGGTTGTTATTGACGTTTCATCGTTCCAACCAAACTTAAGCTATGCATTTAATAAAGGGGTTTAATTTCAAGTTTTTTTCAAATAACCGAATTGGTATGCTACATTTCTGGTTGTATTTTTTGGCACATCCATGATTAGCTAATAAGAATCTCTTTGTGTTGCACCTCGCTGTTTAATGTAGGCATTAAGCATCTGCGTATCGTCTCATCTCCATATCGTTATCATAGTGATATATCGGGAAAAAAAAGTGTCATCGAAATAATTACGACCTAATATCGTTATAAAAATTTTAACCAGCATTGTAGCTAGTTTAAATCTCGGAATATACCGGAACTCTAGTCATTCCGATGATTTTTTTTCTCCCGATATATCGGAATGATATCGATATGGAAATGAAACGATACGCAGACCCTTAGTAGGTATACACTGCATAAAACCTTAAATTTTCACCTTTTAGCATGAAATGCTAAAGAGTCTGGAATGCTATTACTGTCGAATGATATTAAAAGGCTTTTTAAGAATATATCATCAAGATGTGCTACAGTTATAAAGAATAAAAGCTACTTAAGAAAATATTAGTATAAGTTTTGATGTAAGAAGACAAAAAATTATGACAGTTAAAGGTAGTCGTATAGCTGAAAGGAGTTTCGAGAAATGTTGAACAGATCTCTTAACCTGTATATATTCATGTCGATAGCGCACGATTTAAATTCGGAAAGTGAAGAAAACGTTTTTTATGACGAAAGAAACACTTCCTAGCTGCTTGATATGTCTCAGAATTACATAATTTGCTGCTAAGCCAGTGACATGATTAGGCATTTTCCAAACGTCGCTGGGAAAAACTGCAGTTTCTTGTACCCAAGTGGTAACCATATTGTCCTGCAATTGGACGCACCAATTATTAAATAGGTGGTCTGGTTTGGGCTTCCATCATGAAAATGTTGTAACTGCAAGAAAACAGGAGTCGGCTGTTTCAGTTGCATAATGAGGTAGTTAATTAGAAACTTATTGGTATATTCAATCTTCATAGCCTTTAGAATTCCTATTTCACGTAAATACCATTCAAACTTTGCGTTCAACTTAGGTGTTTGTAAAAGTTGGTAATTCAGCGTATCGATTGTCAAGATAGAGGAGAGAGTGATGAACTGAGAAACCCATGCAGCTTCTTATTTTTCAGCTATTCAAAATTTTACAAACCATTTTACTTAGACTTTATTACATCAACTTTGGTTTGATAAAAAAAAGTTAGCATCTGCATGGAAGCTTCCATGCAGGTGTTAGCTTTTTTATCCTTTGTATTTTCTCCCCTGTTCTAGTTTTTCCCACCCTCTCCTACATGGATTTAACAATTCTGGTTTCTTAGAGTTTGTAAATGATCAACGAAAAAATCCACTTTCGTTAATATCTTTGACATCTACGTTGATAGTTTGAGCCTTACATTTCTGTTTTTTAACATCTGGTAGCTCTGAACTAAGTTAATTGTCCTACTTTCCGATGATTTGGGTACCAATTAGGTAACAAAATGATTATAAAATTAAATATTGTCGGGAAAAAAGTTCGTGACGTTTTTTTGTCGCCGTCTATTAGCGAAAACGCGAGGAAAACTTTTTCCCAGACCCAATATATAACCGTTATAATTCAACTGCATCGCACAACTTTACTTGCTGCAGGTAGGTCACTAATGGCATTTCTGTTGTTATTTTTTTTTAGGTAATTCAAAAAAACACGACAAAAACAACGCGACAAAAAAACACGTCGTAAACAATATTTTCTTAAATAATGATAAATTCAAGCACTTCCGATGACCGTTTCGACTAAATTTTCGAATTACTTAAATACAACACAATAAAGTTTTAATTTTACAATATGCTAAAATTAGAACTGCGTTCCATTCTGTCTTCATTGTCACGAGGGAAAATATTAATATTATTGAATTAAGAAGCGCAAAGGGGGTTTACGCTTCTCAATACGTTGGTTATAATATTTTGAGATTACTTTGAAAAAACTTTTAAAAAGTTGTTTATGACTTAAAATTTCTTATCGCAAAGTTTGTTATTTCTTTTTCAAACTAAGTGTTTTTTTATACAAATAAAATTTAACATTTTATTGCATTTTTCTTTTTGTTCCAAAAATTGGATCCCGTCGTTTCATTCAAAGCGCTTAACCGTAGCTTTATTTAAAGAGAATGTTTTGCACCCGTGTTACTTTAATCGTTTAGAATCAGTTAAAAAGCAAGACAGTATTCACGTTAAAGGCGACGATTTGAAATTATTAATCAAATTATTGCAACTTTTAAAAGTTAAATACATTAAAACGCAAGTTATAAGACCACCTAAATGCAACGCCGTTGGTTTGCGTTTTGGAGGAAAAGAAAGAGCGAAGAAGAAGCAGAATAATTTCGAGGAGTTCAAGAAACCAAGTTGTCGTCTTTTTTTCTGGAAAGCAAAAGTTTTCCCGTTTATAAAAATTGGAGAAAACAGAAAAAGTGAAAAAAAATTTTTCCAGCATTTTACAAAGAAATTTATCAAATTAAAAAAATCCTTATTCACGCATTTATTCAATTCTATTACAAACTACTATATACGGTTTCAAAT
Organism: Hydra viridissima; assembly: GCF_058129835.1. NCBI lineage: Eukaryota > Metazoa > Cnidaria > Hydrozoa > Anthoathecata > Hydridae > Hydra > Hydra viridissima. The sequence continues at coordinate 16,071,411 of NW_028324306.1, read as the reverse complement.
TTCATATTGCCACCTCCGGAAAACTGTATAGAATTCAGTTTAAAACAACCGAATTTCACAGGGGGTTCTCATTTAGTTCAAAATCAATATTTAGGTTGTGTTACATTATAATGTTTAATTGTAAAGTAACAAGAGTTAATGAAATTTACGAGAATAAATGGAATTTCCGCAAGAATATTAACTTATAACAAAGCATTTTCAAGCGACGTCAACTGTTTAAAAACTATTAAAAAGTGAATTAAATCCCTCATAGGAATAAACTCTATCCTTCTCCGCGTTGATAAAAGCGCATTAGAAATAAAAAATACTAACAAGTTTAACTGCGCGGTAAGTTTTTAGTGTTTTTCGAGGAGAAGTAACGCAAAATCTGACTACGTAAAAATCATGTTTAATGCAATAACTAACACCGCCAGACTTGGAGGCAGTTTAGTCGAACTGCGATACAAGCATTCGCCGAAAGTTCAGAGAGCGAGGTCGCATCAAAGCTTAAATCCACCATTAAAGAAAAGCGATTTAAAGGCGTTTCAAGAACGTTTAGAATTATTTAACAGGTGTCATGCTAAACTCAAAGAAGGTTTATGGCAAGCCGATAAAATATATTTTGAATGCAAAGGTGAACTAAGCGTCTCGCAAAGGATGTGTACGAAGTGTAGAGACTCTTTTAAAGAAAATACAAAGACAGACTTTTATTTTGTGAATTTAGCAGAAGTAGCACACGAGAGGACTATCTTATGTTATGGGTGTATGGAAGAAATGCTAAAAGAATCATTCAATAACGATAGATTAACAAATATATCAGAGGAATTGAACCGATTAAGAAATTTACAAACAAAAGAAATTCTATTGGTCAAATAATTCGCACAGATATTTATGAAGGGGTTTTTTTTACTGTTTTTTAAGGCGTGAGAATTTATCGATCCGATTTACATAAAATAACTCGAATTCCCTGCTTGTATTTGTTAACTAACGAATTGGTTTGATAATCGAGCCCATTTAATCTCATCAACTATTTAACTAGAAATTTTTGGTTGTTCGTTTTTAACGATATTTGGTACTAACAATTATATATATTAACTAGATGTCTAACTTCACAAAAGTTCAGTAAGAAAAAGTGAAGCAAGTTTTTAAGGTTTTTAATGCCGGTAGCCGTTTTATTTATATTGACAATAACTCATTTTTGTTTTGCTGTGATATATCATTGCGTCATTTCAGGCTGACAAAACAAACCTGGCTGGCCTAACAAACCTGGCTGGCAAAACAAACCTGGCTGGCAAAAAATTTGCTTAACTGCGGAAGCGCGAGTTAGATATCTTGTTAATATAAATAATTGGGTACTAATAGTTGCTCAGCTTCTGTTTTGTATATACGCTGATCACTTTTGCTGGTATAATTTACAGGTGGTTTTTTCTAAAAGCTTGAAAACCTGTAGTATTTCTTTCAAGCATTTCATTAATTTTATTAAGGAAAAAAAAACAGAAGACAACTTGGAATATAAAAGCGTCCTTTGTGTAAAAATGTTAAAATTCTCTTTATTGTATTACAATACTCTATCTTAAAAATACTGAGATTAACGGATAGACGTCGAAGTAGTCATCCAATAGAACTACCCAATAATCCCTTTAAGTTACATGTCTGCTTGGCCGAGCAAGCCTTGCTGCATAATTAAAACTATAGCCCACTCTTTTTTTTAATATTTCTGACAACTGAAAAAAAAACAACAAGCAAACCCTTTGGTGGTATAATAGCGTGCACCAAGTGGACCAAATATTTACTTTCATTGAAATCCAATCTCTAAGAACGAATAAAAAAAGCTTCGAAATTTCTTATTCTATAGATAAGATAAGCAGCAAATGACAGCCATATTTTGCATTTTTATAGTGTACAAATTAAATTTTTAAAACAAATATTACATTGTTAGACATATTAGTGACAACTTATAGCTGTTATAATGATAAATATAGTATGAAAAGTAAAACAGAATACAACAAGAATAATAATGACACAAAAAAATTCGTTAAGGATAAATATAATCTATGTTGATAAAACTCTATTTTTTGATATTCTAATTTTGAGTTACTTTACTTTTTTCACTAATTTTGCCTTTCATATTAAAAAAAGAAGATGAGTTATTTTTTTTCGAAAATGTTTAAACAAAGCAATCTATTGCCCAGCAAGCACACAAAGTTGAAACAACGTTGAAATAACCTTGATCAACGTCAATCAACGTTATTTCAACGTTGTTTCAACGTTGTGTGCTTGCTGGGCGTTTTTCATTTCATTACATTGAAAATTCGTCAGGTTAGAATTATTTTGTTCTATCTCCAATTTTAAACATTGGGAGAAAATGAATTGTTAATTTTACTAAGTAATGATTACTTTTAAAACAAATTTTTTTTTTTGAAATTTTTTTTCTAAATAGTTTCTTTAAATATAAATTATTTAAAGAACAAGTTATTATTTCTTAAAAAAGTGATAGTAAAATTTTAAATAATTTTTACTTATAGAAAAAAATCAAAAACTTTCTTTCAACGTTTAAAATGGGAGATAGAACAAAATAATTCTAACCTGACGAATTGGCTCCAGTTAGAACACATGAAAAAAGTCGAAGAGTTGTTTGTTTTCTACCCATGAAAAAAGCAAATAGAGAGCTCATAGATATTCTTAGAGTCCTTTTAATATCAATTGATTTTAGTGATACCAGAGTTCTGTCTGGGATTTGCTTTGGTTGCTAAGCAGCATTATGAAAGGCCTCAAAAGAAGAAAAAGTAAATTTGTCTTATTTGTTCAACTTTTAAATGTATTAGACTAGCTAAGATTACATGGTAAAGCAATTTTTGTGAATGCCTCATCTGTGAAACTACAAGAGTAAAAGGCTGGTCAAAAAGCCCAATATCTAGTTATGAGTCTAAAAAAAAGAATGTTTATGACTAATTTGTTCAAAAAAGTTGTTCATATTGTTTTTCCGCCATTGGAGAAACAATTTGAATACCTTATATTTATCTGTAAATGATCTATTGCAACTTCGATCATTTGAGGCAAGTTTTATCATTTTATTTCCAACAATAAAACGATAAAACTTACCTCAACGTTGAATAATGTTTTAGTTCGAGGAATCGTAAGCCTAATTTTCATCCAAAGTTTCAGAAGATCAACAAAAACCTTTTTGACTATTTTACCATCTCCTTAATTTTAAATGAATCTAAATCAAAAACGGTTATGGATTATAAATGTTTGAAAGAACTTCTTGAAGAAATGATTGAAACTAAAAATGTCAACCCAAACCATATTGTCATCTTGGCCATTGATGGTGGAGATGGCTTTCTGAAGGTGAGTTTGGTTTTTCTTGTTAAGGAGCCGATGGGTTTAGCTCCTCTAATAAAACGCCTTTCGACAATAATTTTTTTGAAAACATCAGGTGTTAAAAAAAACTTCTTGTAGCAGTGTGTTCCTTCCAGAAAATTATGAAAAGTCATGTTAAGTCACGGTTGGAAACTCATTGATTCTAAAAAAGTTCAAAATGTACTATCCTGTGACATAAAATTGGGAAATATCTTGTTTGGTATACATCCATTTTGTATTATAATCCCATTCAAGCACACACACCCAACTGCATCAAGCACACACCCTTGCTGCTGATGTAACATTGATTCCTAAAACTTGAACAAGACAGGCCTGCCAAGAACACTTGAAAAATTGAAAAAAAGTGATGAGGGTTTTGTTGATTCGGGGGTTGGCAATATGAAAGCCAAAGAATTCAAAAATGTCATTCATCAACCCGTCGTTTCATCTGATTCCAGAAAATCATTTGCTCTTGATTTAATTCCACCAATGGAGCTCCACCTAATGATGGGAGTTGTAAATCAGCTGATAAGGTTTCTGGGTGGAAAATGGAAAGACCTCTCAATTTGGCCCAAAGAAATGAAAATTGTTTCTCAACCTTACCATGGTCAACGCAAAATATCCATTCTTTGTAAAAATTTAAGAAGGGACGTTTATAGTTGTAAGCAACTTTTATTCTATGTTCGAATGAAAAATATGCAAGTGAGAGTTATATATTACCGCCCATAATTATTCGAATGACATTTAAATACTTTTTAAAGTTTTCAATCTTTTACTTACAAATGAGGGGAAAAACTAAAAAGAAAAATCACTCGAAATATTATTACTATTAATTAAATATAAAACTATTAATTAAAGTTACATAAAAGATAAATTAATCAATTTAATTTATAACTTGATCTCATCTACGTCATCACCTTTAGCACAAATAATCGCTTTAAATATTCGTGGCATTCTGCTTAACAAACTTTCAAATTTTTGAAAGCCTATATTACTCACTTTTAAGCTTTGCCCAAATATCTGTTTCACTCTTGAGCATTAATTTTTTGGTACTTCTGTCTGACTCATTTTAAAAACATTCAATAGGGGAAAAATCAAGTGATTTGAGGAGGCCAAACACCTGATTTTTCCCTTATATATATAAAAAAATAATTCTCTCAATTATTTTATCATTTTCTAGTTCACTTTTAGGAAATTTGTTGGAAATTGTTCCTACAAAATTTTGAGGAAGGCTTTGGATCATTATCTTCTTGAAAAAAAGGAATGGTTCTCCAATTAGGAAGTAACGCCATGATTTTTTTAAATACCCAAATACACATCTTCTCTTTGAAACATGTTTTATATTTTTTTCGAACAAACACTCTTCTCTTGAAACCAAATGTTTAACTTAGACTCGCCGGTAACATGAATATTTGACTGATGATGACTAAAAACAACACGTTTTTAGTCATCGTCAGTCAAATATTCATGTTGTTTAGCCAACTGATATCTTTTTTTTTTATTTTGAGGCCGAACGAGTGGTTTCTTTACGGCTATTCTACCATCAAGCCCTGTTTCCATCAATCGCCTCTTTACTGTTGTACAAAGCATTAAAATTGCCAAACCGTCTGGTTAGAATTATTTTGTTCTAACTCTGCATTTGTTTAAACTGAGATAAATCAATTTGAAGTTTTACACTGTAATGCAGTAGAATTGGCGATATATTTTTCATTAATGAAAACTTTTTTCAATACTTGCCTGTATTCTAAAAAAAATTATTTGTTTTGAAAAAAAAAGTAAGTTGCTCAAATTGCTATTAAGGCCCGACCCTGTTTGGAGATAATTTCGATAGATACATTTCGCGTTAATATTGTTTTGTGCTATCTCCGTATTTTAGTAAATACAATTTAAACTTTTTGCGAAAAGCAAATGAATTACAACAAATTACTTTTAACTTAGGGATTTAAACGCAAATATAGAAACCTAAAACACTTCGTTGGAAAACTTAAATGGATGGGATGATATAATTAGCTTTCTTATTGCTACTTTGACAGAATTCAACTGATATTGCTTCTGGAAGGATGGGCAGCTTTTAACAAGAACTATATTATTTAAAGAAAATCATTTCTATCTAAAAAGATTTATTGAAAATAAACAAACAAAGTTAATACAAATAACATGTTAATAACAGTTTGAGTGAACCTTATACAAAATAAAACTGAATGTTGAAAAATAACATAACTAAAGTATATAAATAAAACAATTAAAATGAAACTTGCTTCCAGATGAAGAGTTGAAAAAAAACTACTGAAATAATATTTTATAGAAACAAACATCTACAGCTGGCATGTATGGGTACATAGAAACAATGTCTTTTACTTTCTCACTAGAAATTTTAATATTATGTCAAAAACAAGATGCCAATGGAATTGATGGTTCTTCAAGATTACTTCCTGATCCTCTAGTGTTTTTTGGCTTAGACAGCTGTACCTCCTTATAAATATCTGTAAAACAATTCTTGAAATACACATGACCAGGAGCATTAGACCTATATACAAGTGTTTTGACATTAAAGTATGGAACCTTTTTGTAGTTCATAAGACAGGCAATTTTTGAGAAATTTTTAATGTCTTTTTTTTGCATTTGGTATACAAAAAATGGTTTACATTGGTTAACATTCAATATTGCTTTTACCAACTCGGGAGGACTGAATATTTCTGCCGAATGTAATGATTTCTCAATCTGACTATGTATATTATCACATTCTTGAATGGAGCTATGCCCTGGCTCACAATACTTTTGTTCAATGATTTTAATATTTGGATGATCAATAAGAAACTCACGTAATGCAGCTGACATATGACTGTTTCTATTTTGTGGAACACAAGAACCAAACCAAAGTAAAAACTTGTCAATATTAGGAAGATCCTTGTAAACTTGATTTAGCATACATATCACACTGTTATTGGAACGACCAGACATACCTTCATGCCATAATACACAATATGCTTTTTTGTTCAGCGAAGAGTAACCTGTTAAATTATAACAACTGAGCTTTCTTTTATAAAAGAAGTTTCCCACATTACTTTTTGGCAAGCTCAAGACATTTTGTAGATCAATACAAACTATGGTTGTGGTAGGGGACTTCAACTTTTGATCCTTATCTCTCTCAATCTTTGTTTCATTTTTTGATGCAATATGCTTGTTATACTTTTGGATTTGTTCTTCACTTGCATTTTCAATAATGCAAAATTGGCATGTATCACATAGATCTTTTTTTGGCTTTTGAAATTCAATATTAAATTTGGTGTTAAAAATACTGCGGTACATACATTCCTTTGCTGGTAAAATTTTATATTGAGTGCAATATGTTAAATACAAATCATAAAGTTTCTTCAAATTTAATGAACCATCAAAGTATTGTTTGCAGGAAATGCTTCGAAAATAATGTGACTCAACTTGTGGAAACAAGTTAATATGATTTTCTATATTCTGTTTAGTCATTTCAAGAACTTTTTTTTTACAATGTTTCCCCCATTTTGTAGGGGCAGGAATACCAGTTTCAAGCTTATTTTCATGATAGTATGATATTTGCCTGCTGCTGATTTCTAATGTAGACAAATAAAACACCTTACATACACAATGTTTGACATTATCAACAAAGAAATTGTAAAAATAAGTATATTTTCTTCTTGATTTGCATACTTTATTGATCTGAGTCATTTTTTTATCTAATCGCTCAGTAGTTTTACTAAAAAAGTGTTGCTTTTCAATCTGAGACATTCCCCACAATCCATTAAATAATTTTTTTCTCTCGTCTTCTGAAATTTTCACGGAACACTTAAACTTGCAACAATTTCCACATTCTTTTTTATTTTTAATACTTTTTGGTTGAATAACCTTGCCCCTGGTATTTATATATTCTTTTCCAGATTGCCTAAGTCGCTTTCTTTTTGACTGTTTCCAGTTATAACAGTTTGCCTGACATTTTCTGGTTTTCCCACCATGCAGAGGTAATCGCAGTTGACCAGCAATTGAAGGATGTGTTGAAACATAGGGAGTAACCATGATATTAGCTTGTTGTGGGTAAACTAAAAATAAAAATGAAACCTAAAAAAGTTATGCAATGCAAATAAGTAAAAATAAGATAATTTCTTCCACATATGAAGCAATTCATTTACATTTGAGTCTTAATTTATTTAGTATATACAACATGTAATAATGATTATATATATATATATATATATATATATATATATATATATATATATATATATATATATATATATATATATATATAACAACAATTATAAATGTATTCTATAAAATAGAGTGCTCAATGATCTTAAAAGAACAGAGCAATAATAAATTATTAGAAATCATTCATTTCAATTTTTTACGCAATGTTTTGTCAATAAAGACTCTTCAGAAATCTTCAGAAATATATATATATATATATATATATATATATATATATATATATATATATATATATATATATATATATATATATATATATATATATATATATATTGTGTTATCATCTTATTAGAACCTCACGGATTCTGTTATATATGTGACATACACACACTAGTGCATATGTCACATATACAAGAGAATCCGTGAGGTTCTAATGAGATGATAACACATTTCCTACTAAAATAATGTGCTGAATTTTTATTAATACTAAAAAAAGCCGATTAGCACTAGAATATATAAGAAAATACCTGTATTTTGGTTTATTACTCCAAGACCTAATTAATATTTTCCGCCATTTTAAAATTTTAAAGAGGAAATAAACAAGAACACGTATTATTTTATGCGATTTATAAACAATTTTATTGGTTGTTGGAAATAAAACAAAATAACAATAACTATCGCTATTTTGCACATAGAACAATCGGTTACACCTAATTTGACACTATTTAGTTTTTTTTTTCAATTTTAAAAGTAATACAGCTAGAAAGAAAATATAACAAAAAAAGAGAAAAAGGTATAAACTCATTTTTTCAAATTTCGAGATAGAACAAAATAATTCTAACCTGACGAAACTCAATTTAGCCATCAGACATCAAGCAGTGGAAAAGGATATTTTAGGAGTGCAACAGGTGACTAAGTTAGCAATAACTAACTTACAAATTTAAGAGAAGGTTTAGGAGTCTACAGATTCAATAAAGAATCTTTTTGTTATCATTTTCTGAAAAGTTATTGCACGGATTGTCAGATGAGTAACACACGACCTTTTTAAAATTTCGTAATCCACTTTGTCATCCAGTAGTTGAATCAATCCTAACACTTTTTTAGGTTTTAAGGAATAATTTACCAAAATAGTTATTTTATGACAGTTCCTGTTACATTATTTAATAACCTTGAAAAGACTCACCATAATAATGAGTTTTAAATAACTTTGGGTGCAGGTTGATGAAGAATGTTTAAAAAAATTGAGTTTACTCAAAACCCATGGCTATTCAGTTGAATAACTTTTTCACCGAAGAAGTAACTAAAATGTATATTTTTTGCAATCAAATGTTTCCGGTAAAAATAATCCTTACAATTAACAAGTAATTGTTCATTTCTTAATTTAAAAAACTTATTCTATATAATATAATTCTTGCAGATGAAACTGTTTCCATTTTTTAGGGTGAAACTTTCCACACTTAACGATATGCAAAAATAAGATACACGCACATTGAATACCATGAATATAAAAGAGTGATACATTACACAACTTTCCTCATGTTAAACTTAGTCAATGTTTTTATGCCCTTCTAATTTAAACTGGGTTTCGACGGGTCCGAGTATAACTTGAAACTGAAATTAATCTGAGCAAAATTTACCAAACGTTAAAATGCGATTTGAAAAAAGACTTTATAATTACTTTACGTGGAATTATCTAATATGATAATTATTGAACAATTTGATAATTATTTTACAAAATAATTAGTTTATGATCCGAATATCCTAAATCCATAAATAGTTCAAAAGTCTCAAATCATTTCGACCATAAGAGTTTGAAAAATATTGCTCTACATGATTGTGAAATTTTTCTATGTAGTGTTATGGATTACTTTGCAAGTGTTCTGTCTTATCTTTGAAGCCTTAAACTTTTGATTGACTTTGATTCTTATTTATCGAAATTTTAAAATATGTACACATTTAGTGTGTATTTAAAAGTTTTTATGTATTTATTATGCATTTATTATGTATTAATTAAGTATATATTATGTATTTTTCAAAATACGACAAAAAAAAAAGGGTATTGGAGAATTTCTCATCATTAAAAATAACAAAATAGAAAAAAGTTAAAATTAGCTCTAGTTCTCTCTTACACTAAAATACTTGATTGTAAAAGGTTTAGAACCTTGGCTTGAGATTTTTTTGTAAATTCTACTTATCTTAAGATTTTTCCACAAAAATTCTGTTGTTCAACATCAATAGATTGAAACAAACAACTTTCATTATACGCTTTTTAAACCTTATTGATGGATCCAAAATGTCTATTGAAGAAAGGTTTCTCTTACTCTGATAATTGCACAAAGAAAAGTGGCAAGGATATTGTAAGTTGTCCTGGAAAATTTAAAATTCCTGAAAAATTTAAAATACCTGAAAAATTTAAAATACCTGAAATAAATTGTATTGTTAGTTCTTATAGTTATTGTTAGTTATATTGTGCACTAAACATTAATTAGTATTAAAGTTTAATAAAAGTATAAAATGTAATTCTGGTGGTTATGGTGACTAAGTGCACCAATTTTTTGATTTTAGGACAAATCATAAAGCTTTATTGCATTTTGCTGACAAACTGTGTGTTCGAAAAACCAAGACTCTTCTTCATTACTTTTGATGAGAGAAGAAAGAAAACCTTTTTTTTTTTTTAAGGAAAACTTTTATTGCAAGACCCAAAATAACGTCTTTAGGTCGCATCTCTTAATTTTTTTCCAGCGCAGAATTCTATTGCATTTTGATAAGAAACGTCTTTAGATCGCATCTCTTAATTTTTTTCCAGCGCAGAATTCTATTGCATTTTGATAAGAAACGTCTTTAGATCGCATCTCTTAATTTTTTTCCAGCGCAGAATTCTATTGCATTTTGATAAGAAACGTCTTTAGATCGCATCTCTTAATTTTTTTCCAGCGCAGAATTCTATTGCATTTTGATAAGAAACGTCTTTAGATCGCATCTCTTAATTTTTTTCCAGCGCAGAATTCTATTGCATTTTGATAAGAAACGTCTTTAGGTCGCATCTCTTAATTTTTTTCCAGCGCAGAATTCTATTGCATTTTGATAAGAAACGTCTTTAGATCGCATCTCTTAATTTTTTTCCAGCGCAGAATTCTATTGCATTTTGATAAGAAACGTCTTTAGATCGCATCTCTTAATTTTTTTCCAGCGCAGAATTCTATTGCATTTTGATAAGAAACGTCTTTAGATCGCATCTCTTAATTTTTTTCCAGCGCAGAATTCTATTGCATTTTGATAAGAAACGTCTTTAGATCGCATCTCTTAATTTTTTTCCAGCGCAGAATTCTATTGCATTTTGATAAGAAACGTCTTTAGATCGCATCTCTTAATTTTTTTCCAGCGCAGAATTCTATTGCATTTTGATAAGAAACGTTTGAGCAAACTCTGACTTGCTCAAGTTTTGAGCAAGTCAGAGTTTGTGCAAATGTTTTTTGTTCTTCCTAGTTTTTGTTTGTTTAACCACGAGCAGAAAACTATTACATGATTGAACCCAAAAGACTCATAAAAGAGAAATATTTAGTTTAAAAAATGATTAAAATAGTTCTAATCTACTCAGCTTCTGGCCACCATCGATAATTAATACCAAACTTATTAAAAGTAATTAATTTAAAATTTGGCAGTGAATAGCCTTTGATTGCTGACGCGGCGGGTGACTTCCTTCAACTTTGAAACTTTATATTAAAAAGTATATTTTAAATATATGTAATGTGAGTTTCCTAATATTATGTGTGATTGAAAAATTACAGAAAAAGAAGCAGCAACACTTTCGGTTCCTGTTTTTTAAAAATCGGATTACACTATCATACAGCATTGAAATGTTCTTTACCTTATATGGGTAAATAGCATAATAGCATTGTTATGCAATGTTGGGTTATTCTTTTGACGCCTAAGAACCAGTCTTCTTTATTGATACTGAAAAGGGAGGAGTGAACTTAAGAACGGCGGCGAATTGGAAACGGCGGTGATAGTAAAGTTATCTTGCTACCAAGCATCATATTTATAATTTCTTTCGATAAGCATTCTTATTTCACATCATGAGTGGCATAGTAAGAAATTCTAAATACAGGCATGTATTCGGCAAGGCAGGAAAGAAAGAAGAATGCTATGAAGCTTTTAACCCCACAAACAGTGCTTCAGATGGTAATTTCATTGCTGCTAACGAAAAGTTTATTGCATGTTGTATTGCTGTTGGTGGTGGAGGTGCATTTATTGTCATTCCTGTTGAAAAAGTAAGTATTATGAACATAAAATACTTTTAATTTGTGAATTTGAATGGGAAATAATCCTCTTCGATCCAATATTTGCATATCAATATATATATGCATGTACAATATGTGAGTATTAAAAATAAACAGCAGCCATCTAGCTGCCTACCAACCTAGTTATTAACTATTAACTTTTCAGCCTAGAGTTTAAGAAGACATTAGATTATAAAATTTAATTCTTAGAACTGATTCTTTGTTTGATTGATGTACTATAAGTAAATTTTTGTGCCAAATATTCATCTCCTTTGTTTTATATAGTGTCAACCCTTACAAATTTGCTGTGCTGACAACTTTGCCAGGTAACCAAAATTACTTCAAACTGAGAATTAGAACATTTTTGGTCCCTAATAAGTTATTTTTTGTGTTCTATGTTAAAGTGCACTCAAAATTTTTTTACATTTTTGTAATCAGCAAAGTAAATTCATTGTGGAAACAATGTTTTAAGGTAGTTTTGGTTTAACTGGCGTTAAAATTACCACCCTCTAAACTTACCATCCTTTTGTGATTATCTTTCGGTTCTTTTCTTTCAGTTTTAATGTTTTAAAAGATTTTTTAACCAAAACACTATTTTTTCTTTAATTAAATTCTCTTCATTTAAATAAAATGTAGATAAAAGAGGCTTTCTGTTATTCTGATCATTATTCTGTTATCTACCCTGTAATTTCAGTTAAAATTTAATTGATTAAGCAAACAGTCAGGATTATGTTTAAACTATACTTAAAGCGTTAAATAATTTTCATTTTAAAAAACTGTGTAGGTAAATTTACCATTTGAAATCTACCTATTCATGACTCTATGGTAAAGTTGTGTACCATACAGTTTTTTTTTTTGAGAGAGAAAGTTTGAATCTCTTGTGTTATGGCTTTTTCTAAACTGCCTTTTAGTGAAGGAGATTTTTTCCCCGTTAAAAGTTTTAATGTTTGTTGTGATAAAAACTATTTTTACTTGTGTAATCGAATTTAAGAGTGAGTTTGTAAGGGTTGACATGTAGTTTTGTTTTCATGCAAAATTACGCTCTAATCTAATTTTATGAGTTATTGTCCTGAATCTATAAAAATATAAAAATATATTAGTTAGTTTTAAAGTATCCTCTTACCATAAACAATTACTTATTGTTTCTATTTAAGTTCTAACTTTATTGTGACCTCATTATTTAAAAAAATTGTCCAACCTGTTGATGGAAAGAAGATAGTTCAGGGAAAGTGTGCATTTAGTTAAGTATCGCTATCTTTTAAAGATTAGTAGTAACATTGGGTTCAATTATTTTTTTGTGTTTTACAGACTGTTTCTTGGCCAAGCTGAGCCTATTTTGAATTTCATCATTGGAGAGAGGATGAAATTTCCCAAGTTTAGTCAATCAACATTCGTTTAATAAAAAATGGTAATTTTTATAGTTTGCATTAATAAACTTCAATTCCCTTTATGCAAAAAGCATAAACTTCAATCCAAACAAAGTCAAAAAATACATTTTTTATGTTTTGAGGTTAGTTTTTACTGAAAAAAATATTTAAAAAACAACAACTTTATAAAAACAGTTTTTTTTGTAAGTTCTAACACTTTCTGTAAATAATCTTATTGTTTTCTTGTGATGAAATAATAAAAGAGGCTGTGTACTGCAGTTCACAAGGCAAAATGACCTAATTGGTTTTAATTAAGAGTTAAATGTTTATTGGGAAGGAAGTTTTTTAATTAACAGTATATCATCTTTAACTCTATGTAATTGGAATTGGGTTACTTTTAGAACTTGAGCAATTTTATTGTTCATTAGTATTAAATTCCATGTATCAAGTAGCCATAAAACAACTTACTGTTGTTTATTAGCTTCTATCTTCTAAAGCACTTTTTGGAACTTCTAGTCTTTTGTTTCTACAGGTTTAACAAGCAGAGTCAAAATAGGCATCAGGCACTATATATGTAAAATCCACAGAATGAAGATTGTATTTAGGATATGTCAAACTATTTTTTACTTGTATTTATTACCATTTTATATAAATTTTTTGAGGAGCATTTTTTTCTTTTCAAGGTGCTTCCAATTAAAGTTAAGTAGTGATTGTTTTTTTATGTTTTTTTTACAAAGCAAACAAATAAAATTAAAGCTTACTCTTGCAATAATAACAGTGATGTATTGTCATAATACTTTTGAAAATCTTACCCTGTTAATTCTCAACAGTTTTAAGTGGTAAGAATTCAGTTTTTGCTTCTAAAAAACTACTTAAAATTTAGTTATAGTCATTTTTTGAAACTTTGTCATATTACTCACCTTATTTACCATTTGAAAAACAAAATAATCCTTGAAGTCTGTTTAAAAGTATTGCACTGAAAAATTGATGTTTTATGAAATATCTTCAAACTTTCAAGTGCTTCTTCAAATGCAATTTTACTGTTTTCTTTTTCACCTTTTTTATTTTGTTGCTGTATTATTTAAATTAATCAACTATTTATATTTTTGGCCAAGATGATTAGCTATCATCTTTATGAAAAGAGCCACTAAAGGCTAATTGATAATTTCAAATGGCTTTCAACATTCTATATATATATTTACACATACATGCATGCATGCGCACATACACACCTTGATACCTTGATATTTGAAAGGCAAAAGGCCCTAAGTGACATTTTTGGTGAAAATGAGTTTTTTTGTGAACTTGTTTGTACTGTTAGTCTACATTTTTTCCCAAGATATGAGCCTTCATATCTAAGATTTAAGACGTTTTAAAATAAGAATTCAAAAAAAATCCAAAAAACTTTTGAATAGAAATGCACAGTTTTTTTAGCTCTCCTGAAAAATTGTGAAAATGTCATCTAAGGCCTTTTACTTTCAGGTATGTATGTATATATATACTTGTGTGTATAATTATATAAACATTTGTAAACAATTATTAGACAGAAGAATTTAATGTGGTACAAGTGGAAATTTACAGATGTTTAGAGTTGGTCAAAAACATTCCTAAAAAATGTCAGAAGATGAAAATATTAATCTGTGTTTCATGTTTTTGTGTATTTACTTTACGAAATTGTAAATTAAAAGCTTGGGAAAAGAATTAGGTCTTTATATTCTATTTTTTCTCGCTATTACTGAGACAAGGCAAGTAATCCCAATATTGCTGTCATGCCAAATAGGCTACTAATTTAAATATGGACCTATCATACACACTGTAATTTGTATCATGATCGTGTTAGGTTACTCAGATCATTTTGTTTTGACTGTGTAATTGATATTGTGAATTATATGTGTAATACCCCATTCACACCAACAAAACTGAGTTTTAATAGCAATCACTTTTAAAACGGTGTTTTATTTAACTACTGTTTTTTTAAACTCATTTATTTGAAACATTTTTTTAAAAAGCAGTGTGAATGGAAAAATGCGTCACAAGTTTTAATAACCATAAATAAAACAAGTTTTATTTTTGGTGTAAATGGGGTATAAGCATATATGTAAAGATTAAATTTCACCTAATTTGATCTTTTTAGACTGGTCGTCTTGAACCAGATTTTCCCAAGGTTGCTGCCCACAAAGAGTTTGTGCTAGATTTACAGTTTAACCCTTTTAATGATAACATGCTAGCGTCATGTAGTGAAGATGGTTCAATTAAGTTGTGGGATATACCTGATAATGGCTTTGTAACCAATGTTGATGACAGTAAGGCACTCCTCACTCTTGAATATCATGAGCGAAAGTGCTGTCAATTAGCATGGCATCCTATTGCATCAAATGTTTTGATGAGTGTTTCACAAGAACCAAAAGTATGCATCTGGAATCTGGAAGAAGGTGTTGCTGAAGTAGAAATCACATCTCATCCTCAACTAGTCTATAGTGCTGCATGGAGTTGCAAAGGAGATAAAATTGTCACCAGTTGCAAAGATAAGAAGTTCAGAATATTTGATGCTCGCTCTGGAGATTGTTTAGTGGTAAGAAGTATACTTTAACCTTCTCAATAATATTGAAGCTTACTTTAATTTTTCAGTAGAAACCTTAGCCATATATATAAATAGAAATATCTTAGCTTATATATATATATATAAGTAGAAACCTTAGCCAAGTTTGAAAAAAAAATAAAGTGTGTTTGAAAATTTGTTATACTATGGCTTTACATAACAGTGTTTCAAAAAAAAATTTAATGAGGTTTTGTGTATTTTTTAGGAATATTAAATTTTTAACTTTGTTTTTTGTCAATTTGGATGAAACTAATGAAATATTTCAATAAAAAAAACAAAAAACTATTAATCTATAAGTTTATCAATATTCATGTTAAGTGTTCAAACAAAATTTCTGAAATATTTTTCTGAAATTAATCTCCTTTGTTTACAGAATATCATTAAAATACCTTTTTGAATTTGCTTATATTATGAATGTTGGATTTGAGTGTACTTCTAGTAATTTGGATTGAAATACTTTTAACATACTATTGTTTTGTTCTTCTAAACAATTGCTGAATTTGAAGAAATTGAACATTAAATTACATTTCCATTTCCATCATGAAATACTTTCTGTTCTACTATTTCTTCCCTTATCAACTAATAACTATCTATTAGTTGAATCAATCATGAATGTCCTTTACTGGCAGTTGTGACTTATAAAGTACTGAATCATTTAATGTAACCATGAAATAAGCATTTATAAAAGGTTTGTAATTTTCTTATATTGTATGATTTAAATGCATTTTTTTAAGTTTTGCATTAAATTTATTGCTTAGGAAGGGCGTGGACATGAAGGATCAAAACCAAGTCGTGTCATTTTTACTTTTGATGACACTCTTCTTTTTTCAACTGGATTTTCAAAGATGAGTGATCGACAATATGCTTGTTGGGAAGTTGTAAGTATTTATCATTTCATTTTAATGGTAGTACTTTGACCTGTTCTAAGATTAAAAACTACTTTTTATTGAAATCTTAGGATGGAAATGAAATAAAAAATCTAGATCAGGTGGATTTGGATACTGCCAACAATGTTTTGATTCCAACGTATGATGCTGATACACAAGTTGTATTCCTTAGTGCTAAGGTAAAAAACTCATAAGACTTTAATTTTCTGGTTTGGGTTTGTGGTAAATCTCCCAAGGTTTCTGGTTTTATTATTAGTTGGTTATAGTTTTAAAGCAAGGAGAATTATCTATTGCTGTATTTTTAAGTGTGATTTGCAAAGCTACCTATCTACCTTTGGTCATGAAAAATGTTCTGTTCAGCTTGTCTGCTAATGTAAATATAGAACTAAAATTGTTGTTTATAGGGTGATAGCAACATCCGTTATTATGAGCTAGTGAATGAAAAGCCATATTTCTACTACATTGACACATATACTACTAATGCACCACAAAGAGGTCTTGGTGCAATACCTAAACGAAATGTAAATGTGAACATTTGTGAGATAGCAAGGTTCTACAAATTACACAGTGTTAAAACTGGTTACATTGAACCTACATCATTTTGTGTTCCAAGAAAGGTGAGTTAACGAAGTTCTTAATCATTAGTTAGGCATGGTTGTTATAAATATAATTTTTTTGATTGAATCTTAAATTCTCCCAATTTTATCGACCACTTAAGCTTTTAAACAAAATTACTTAAAAGGGTTTTTAATTAAAGTCTCTTAACTTTTAATATTATGAGGAGAATTTGTTTTTATAGAGTGAACTTTTTCAATCAGATCTTTACCCAGATTGTATAAGTGTTGAGCCTGCATTGGAAGCTGCCGAATGGTTTGAAGGAAAAGATGTTGAACCTAATCGTCTAGACATGAAAGAGTTGTTTCAATCTAAAACAAAGACTAAGACTGTTGCATCTGGTGGATTAAAAAAGGCTGGTGGTCTGAAAGGTTTGAAAGCTAAAAAAGATGCCAAAACGGCTGCAAAAGCAGATGTTAAAAAATCTGATGATGCTAAGAAAGCCGAACCAGCAGCTGAAGTCCCAGTTGCTGTTGCCCCTCCTAAAGATTCCCAAACTTCGCAGGTAAAACTTATTAAATTAAATTTTCTCGAAGAAAGATCTGAAATACTTAGCAACGGCTTCATTTTGTTTAATTTAGTAATTCACATTATAACAATCGTTTTCATTTAGAAGAGTACTCCTGCTGCAGTAGTATCCCAACCAGCTGCATCTATTGATTCAAAAGAGATCCACGATTTAAAAGAAGACATAAAATTACTGAAAGAAACTGAAAAAAAGAATCAAAAAGAAATCAAGGAGCTGAAGGATAAACTCAAAGATTACGACAAAATTACTAACGACATAAAACTATTGTGTGACGCCGTAAAAAAGAACGACGAAAGAATATCTGTATTAGAAAACATGGTTGAATCTGAAGAAGAACAAGAGGAAGGTGGTGAATAAAAATTTAAACAATATAATATATATCGAACGACGTGCTATAATTGTTATGCGATTGACTTCGGAAGTAACAAAGTATTGAAAATTTAAACTTGATTTTAATGCTCTGTTAGAAAAGATTTCACGAGTACTTTTGATATTTTGTCATGTTCGGGTGAGTTAAAGATCTCTTTTTATAAAGCAATTAAAGTGCGTTATCGTTCGTATGAATAAATTTGTGATTTGGAAAAAAGTAGCATGAAACTATTCTATTAATCGTTTTCAAATCGAGCAATCGAAGTTATGTAGACCTTTCAAAATTGTTGTTAGTGTGTCATTGATATTACAGCTGGATTTCTCTTTCGTTGTTGTAATTTGAATTGATTTTTTTTTCTCGTTGTTTCATTTTTATGTAGGTTTTTTTTTTTTTTTTTTTTTAATATATTTTTTGTTAAATATTTCATCAGATAAAAGTCATGTTTTTAAAGAACTCGACGTTGATGGTATTCAAAAATCTTAAAAAATATTTCTCCTTGTCATTTTATTTAAAAGCTTAATGTCCTAAGGAAAATATTTTTATGCGATAATGGAATTTATTTGTATTTTTATTAAACTGAATTAAAAACTACACGGGGAAAAACCGGGGGAAAATTTCATAAATTTTCGCACCTAGGGTCCTTTTCATCATATACTAGTGCTTATATAAAAGCCAAAAAAACCACCATTTCAGCCATCAAACTTTAAAACGTTTAACACTAAAGATTATTGAAATTTTCAAACAACATTTCCATTTTTCCCACAAGTAATAAGTGGGCAGCTCTGGGTCTTCCTCAATTATCATTTTAGAAAAATTCAGAAAAGGAGGATGGGCGGGGGAGAGGCTAGGAAGTTTATTTACAAAAATATTAATAGCAAATTTAAACTTTGCGTCAAAATCGCGTTAAACCTGTAAGTAAGCAAATCAAATTTTATAAAAAAAAGAATATCTTTTTTCCCGTAGTTATTCTTTGTATTTTATTAGAAATTTTAGAAAAAAAGTCTTAAATGGAATTTAACGTTAGTTAACGTCTCAACCACTCAAATTTTTTAAACATCCCACCACTGATCTCAAAATATAACTGGATAGCGTATTCAATTGCCTTTTTCAAAAAAATTTGAAGCCAAAATTGGCCTCCCAAGATGGCGGCGATCGGAGCTCCTAGCGGTGATCGATGTACATTTTATAAGGCTTTTTACAGAAATATTAAAGAAAATAAATAGAGTTTTGAAAGAAAAACTAGACTATGAAACAAAGTTTTAATGACTTTAAAGAAATGAAATGATTTCTAAAAAAATCTGACAATTAAAGTAATTATTTTGATACTAAGGTACAAAATATTCGATACTTTACGATTAAATAATATTTATGCACAATCTATGTACCTTTTAGTTCTTAGTTACCCAATGCAGTGTGCTAGAAGGTTGATAACATGACTAATGGTAAGCGACAGTGGTGTCTACTTACAATATTGACAAATTTTATATTTTCAATTTTTGTAGCAAGATACCAGATATATACATGCTGCATGAACTATTAGCTGAGTGCTGTGAGTACACGCAACTCAGGGGTTCCTTCTAGGATTATTTAATACATATATGTAATTAATGGATATAGTATTTAATAAAAATATTAGGTATTAAATATTATTTTTTAATATATGTTATTTTACTTATATATTATTCTTTGTAATATTCCAGCTCTCAATAATTGAGTCAATTGTTTTTAACTTGTTATTCAAATCAAATCATGAAGGGAATGTTTTGATAACATATATATTTTGTATGTTATCAAACATTATCAACATTATGTATCTTATCGAAAAATTTATGATACCTAAATTTACAATAAACCATCTGCATTAAATGTTGGATGCATTAGAACTTTCTTATCATTTCGAACAAACCAGTTTTTTAAAATTCAAAGACAGAGAGGGTTTAATTAAACACACCAATAGTGTTGCTATCAAATGCGAAGAAGCTGAAAGATGTTTCTAAAGGTTGCTTGCCTCAATAAATGGCCACCTTCCAAATGAAATAGGAATTCAAAATGCCATTTCTGGTGCTGTTTTGAGATCAGTTGATTACTCAAAAATATTTAATGAACAAACATCTCATATGTTTGACTCAGCTATAACTGATAACCATTTATTTGCACTGATTAAGCTTATTTCAGAAAACTATGCAAATATATATCTTTATCACCTGGGTAAAAAACAAACTGCCAAAATAACTGGAAAAAAGCTTAGAAAGCAATTAACAAAACTTATCCTATTCAAAAACCAGTCAAAAATATTTTTATGATATATATATATATATCATAAAAATATTTTATGATATATATATATATATATATATATATATATATATATATATATATATATATATATATATATATATATATAATAACTCTAGAAGGAACCTCTGAGTTGTGTGTAATCACAGCGCTCAGCTAATAGTTCATGCAGCATTTATAATTTTTTAGTGCCTATCTGATGAACTAATGCCTAAAAAACATTTTATCTTAAAAATAAAATCAGCTGCCTACCATGCTGTTGTGTTATTAACCTTCTAGCACACAGCATTGGGTAGTTAAGAACTAAAAGGTACATAAATTATATAACAAATGCTAACTATTTGAAACTTGAGATTTCTGCACAAGCAAACAAATACTTTTTCTTTACTTTTATTAAACAAACTAAATTAAAGCAAATTAAAATTAAAATTTGTACTTAGTTTTACTGAGAATTTTTATTTTATCATATCTATTCTAAAAAACGAAAATCTGAAAGTTAATATAGAGCAACTTATTGTAAGAATATGTTTTGTTAAATAAAAAAATATTTATATTTGAAATTTTTGTAAATATGTAATATTCCGTTATTTTTATGAATAAAATCTTATGTTAAACAAAAAAACTCGATTTTTATTAGAAAATTATATATTTATCAATATTTGAGCTTATGATATAAAACTTGATTATCATCAGTTTCTTAATTTTCATATCACCATTCCTTAATTCCGCCGCCATCTTGGGAGGCCAAAACTGGCTTCAAAAAATTTTTTCGTATACGCTATCCAGTTATATTTTGAGATCAGTGCATCCCACGCTTTAAAATTCTCAACGTTTCCATCAAGATTAAGTTTATGTACTATATACCGTAGTAGAATTTTTAAAACGTTAACTTTCGTAAATATATAAATTCCTTTGATAAATAGATCAAGAGAATCTTAATACTAACAGGCCGTGTCTATTAATCAATACATTTCGAGTTATGAATGTAACAAAAAACACAGGTCATTGTAAATAGTAGTTCACTAATAAAGTAAAACTTTACAAAAATTTATAAGTAACACCCGTTAAGCAGACTTTTAAAAGAGATAAAATATAGGTCAAATAGTTATTATAGTGTATTTACATATACATGCACAAATACACATACACAAATAAAATATCATAAAATGTACATAAACATAAAGAAAAAAGTTACAGAGGTAAAGAATGAAATTAAGTCTAACTTTTTAGGTTGAAATAATTGAGAGACTATAAGAATAGATTCCTGGACCTGCATACGGACCGGGGGTGCAATAAACTGGGGGCCATTTGTAGTATATACCTGTTTTACGTCTTGCATTGTGGTAACCGTTTTCAAATATATTTCTTTAAAAAAAACACGATGATTTACACAATCTTAGTAAAACTAAGTTTTATACATCTTTATTTAGCAATAAACGTGTTGAACTTATGAGATCAGTAAATGTGTTGTTAGCACAAAACTCATAATTTGAGTATAAAATAGATAAAATGTATATTTAACTAAGGTTTCTTTCAATTAAAGCTACTTGCTATATATACATTGAACAATAGAAACGATGTATTGGGAGATTATTGAGAGAGTCTAGAAACATGGACTTTTTAAAAAGACACTTCAGTAAATGCTATGTTAACACAAAAAAATAAGATTAGATGTAAATACAAACATAAAAAAAGTGTAAAAGTTCTATCTACTTTTACAATTTTAAAACTCTTTGTTTTGGGTCTTTTGATGGTCTGGAACTATATAAAATACAATCGTTTTTAAAGAAATAAATTGCATTAAGTAACACCAATTTTTTTTTTCATCCTGAAACCATAAAAAATCCAAAATTAACATAAGGATATTACACGACTTTTAACATTTACATACAGTATGTTGAGCCTCCATGCTTGATTTCTTTATGATAGCTATTGATAGTTATTGATAGCTATTGATTTTTTTTACAAATTGTTGTCTGATAAAAAGTTTTCACAGTCATGATCTGCTTCATTTTCTGCAAGTTCATCAATATTTATACCCACATCAATTTTTATACCCACATCAATATTTATACCCACATCAATATTACAAAAAACTGTTGGTTCAGCTGCTTGTTCGGCTTTCTTAGCATCATCAGACTTTTTAACATCTGCTTTTGCAGCCGTTTTAGCATCTTTTTTTTAAAATTTGCAAGATTCAATTTGTTTTACATATTCTCATCTTTTCTAAAAAAAATTCCTGAGTGTTTACATATGTCCCACTTGAAGCTTTCCAAACATTTTTTATAAAGGGTCTCTAATAAATTACGGAGTAACATGTATTGAAATTCAAAGTTGGTGAGCAATCATATCTGAAGATATATGCCCAAGTACTTTTCCTGCATCACCTGTGAGCTGACACTGCCTTTGTGCTTTCCTACTAGTTATTTGCTGTGCTATGCTAGCAACTTCAAAAAAAATTATTTCTATAGATATAATTATGATTGCTCTACTATGATTGCAACGAATGTTTGCATATGGACCTTTAGCATTAACAACCTGAAATTTTAATACAATAATTGTATTAAAATTTCAGGTATTAAGTATAATATCAAGTATAAAGCTTCAATAACTGCACGGTACCATCTGCATTAGATACGGTAGAAAAGGTCTTTAGCAAGATTAATGTTTCATCGCAAAATAAAGACATGTAGACGGTATTTGTATTTAAACGGGTTTTAGTACAACATTTTTACGTTTTGAAAGTTCAACTCAACTACCTTTTTCATTTCATGTAAAATTTTAAAATCAGACCATACAGCTGATTTCATTTCTTCATCTATAAACTCTAAGGAGGGATATATTTGATCTAAAAGGGTTTTTCTTAAAGCTTTGATTCAGATTAAAATGTTTTTAGTTTGAAATTGATTTTCTCAGATTTCCCGAAGCACCTTTAAGTAATTTCTAAATTCGATTAGTTTCTCAGAAATCTGTAAAATATGTGCTACCTAGCCATAGGCCCTTTACAGAAATAGTTCAAAATTCTTTTGAATTATTAGTTGGTCTTTTACATATAGTCAACGCAGAAATCCGGAAACATATAATACCAGTAGCTATAAGAGGAGACTATATTTTTAATGTTACTTATACGACTGGCAACTAAAATCGTAATCTGTTCGCTTGCAAAATTCTTGTTCTTTATTAAACTATTTTAAACATCATAACTATTCCTTCCCAAGAACCTTTGATAATACACCCTTTCACAAGAATAATATTCAGTGTATGAGCAACAGCCCATTTTAAAAATGATCTTGCTGGAGCATCACAGAGAAAAGTTCTAACTTTAACAGTGTGTTCAACTGATTTTATTGTCAGACCGGATAACTTTAAACCAAAACAATTCTTGTCATTCTTCCTTAAATGGATATAAAGACGTAGTTAAAAACACAATTAAGGAAGGAATTAAAGCATGGACGTATAAGAGTGGACGTGCAACTTATTACAGTTTAACTTTTTGTATTAATTTAAACTTTTATAGCATCAAAAAAAGCAAAGTTTACTGTTCCCACTTTGATAAAAGGCAGCATGGAGCTAACAACATCGTTTGAAAAAGCAGAATGTCTTAATAAACAATTTGAGTCTGCTTTTTCTAAAATTGACCACAATAACAAGTTTACATTCCCAAACAGGACTGATCAGGTATGCAATTTTGATTAATTTAATCTTAATGAATCTGCGGTTTTTGGTGAGTTGAGTAATTTGAAAAAATACAAAGCAATTGGCCCAGATGGCATAAGTCCTTATGTTCTCAATGAGTGTGCCACTGGATTAGCTTGGGCTATTTCTCTTCTGATAGCTTCATCATTTGAAACAGGTATAATACCTAATAATTGGAAAGAAGCAACTGTGATACCAATATAAAAACAAAAAGGTAAACAAAGCGACCCGTCTGAATATAGACCAATATCTATAACAGCCATAATATGTAAGATCATGTAAAGAATGTTGAAAAAACATATGATGAGTCACCTGGTTCAGAACAAGTTAGTTACTAAGCATCAACATGGCTTCGTTAGACAAAAATCATGTGTTACGAATTTATTAGAGACAATAGACATTACATCAGAGGCACTGAACTTTGGTCTTTACGCAATCATAATCTATCTGGATTTTGCGAAAGCTTTTGATAAAGTCTTTCATGAAGCGTTAGTTGTCAAATTAGAGGCATATGGTTTCAAAGGTAAACTACTGAGATGGCTAAAATCATTTCTTATGGACAGAAAACAAAGAGTTCTTATTGAGGAAAACTACTCTGAGTGGATAAAGGTTCAGAGTGGTGTGCCACAAGGTTCTGTTCTAGGTCCTTTACTGTTTATAATGTACATAAATGACATGCCAGATGTTGTCAAATGCTCACTTAAGCTCTTTGCTGATGACAGCAAACTAATAAATATAATAAAAAATCATTTGAAATTGAACAGCTGCAGACAGATCTTGATGCTGTGGCTAAATGGGCAGACAATTGGGAAATGGAGCTTAATGCTAGCAAATGCAAAGTACTAACAATAAAAAAATCGTCCAAAACAATAATCTATGACCACAAATTTAGTATACAAAATCAAGATAACAGCCGAACATATTTATTGTCTACCAACCAAGAGAGAGATCTTGGAATTTTAATAACTAGCGATCTAAAATGGTCAGCCCAATCAAAATATGCAGCAGTTAAAGCCAGTGCAGCACTAGCTTCACTTAAGCGGACGTTTAGATACTGGAACCCTTCAATGTTTAAAACACTTTATACCACATTTGTGAGACCTCACCTTGAGTATGGAAAGCCTGCATGGGCTCCAATCAACAAAATCGATAAAAAAGTTATCGAACGTGTACAAAGAAGAGCCACTAAATTATGCCATTCATTAAGGGGAAAAAAATATGAAGATAGACTAGCCATACTCAATATCGATCAATCAAAGCACGTAGCATACGAGCAGATGAAATTCAATATTTTAAGGAAAGCACTGGTTTTAATACTACATCCTGGATCCACCCTCCAAACAAGTCCCAATCTGGCGATTGTCCTGGGCCAGCAGCTGCAGTTAGAAGAAATAAGGAAAGAATAATCAAACAGCTTACAAATAGCTGTCGTCAAAGAGAATACTTTTTCTTAAATAGAGTGGTTAATGTTTGGAACACACTTCCGGATGCAGTTAAAAAATCAAAAACCACTAATTCGTTTAAAAACAGTTACGATGCCTATAAAAAAGAAAATAAAACAATATGAAACTTTAAATACAGTTCAGCTGTCATAGTTGACCATATTCATTTGGTCAGCTCCGCTTTATGCCACTGCTCAACCATATTATTATTATTATTATTATTATTATTATTATTATTATTATTATTATTTTTATTATTTTTATTATTTTTATTATTATTATTATTATTATTATTATTGTTATTATTATTATATATATATATTACACACGTCTTTTTAAGCCGTCGTTAATAGGTGTTAAATATGACAACTTTAAGACGTTTTAAATAAGACGACTTACAGTGTTTCATTTGAGACCAGTTTAAGACATCTTTAATACCAATTTCAAGTCGTCTTAAATTTGTCTTTAAGACGACTTGTTGTTGGGTGGGAAACGTCCATGATTAAAGACATCTTAAACTGGTTATTCCGTAAGACGTCTTGTTAAGATGTCTTATGGACGTCTTAAACTGGCTGTACCGATAGACGTCTTGTTAAGATAAGTTAAAGACGTCTTAAACTGGTTATTCTGAAAGACATCTTAAACTGGTTATTCCAAAAGACATCATAAACTGGTTGTTGCAACATACGTCTTGTTAAGATGTGTTAAAGACGTCTTAAAATGGTTGTTCCGACAGACGTCTTGTTCAGATGTCTTGCGGACGTCTTAAACTGGTTGTCGGAAGACGTCTTAATGAGGTGTGGAAAAGCCGTTATAAACACGTCTTTAACTAGTTGCAGACGTCTAGACGAGTTAAAGATAAGTTACATACGTCTTAACGTCGTCTCACGTTGAGTGGGGAGCTAAATTTGGTAACTCTTTTGATAAAGTTTAAATGATACACTTTACGCCACAACAAATTCCCTCACAAGCCAAACAATTTTAAAAATACATCATTAGCCAAACTTTTAACAAAACTTTAGGTAATGATGTATTTGTTGCAAAAAAAGTTGACTGTATGCAAAGTGTATGATTGCTGAGGTTTCAGGTAGGTTTATGCAAAAACTTAAGGCCGGTAGTTTCAACCTCCCTTTTCCGATGCTCGAAATTTACTATTTAATCTCATTGGCTGAAAAAAAAGGGAGTTTATTTGGAATTACATTACACGCTTCAGTAAAAGTTTTAGTTGTTCAAGATAGACCAAGTTTTGTAGAAACAACATTTGGTTTCACTCAAGTAAATACTGAAGATCGGTCCAGGAATCTCTTTTTACCATAGTTTATTATTGTTAGATGATTGGATGGAAATTGTTACTCACATGCAATAGTATTGTACCTATTAGGAATATTATTGTGTGTTATTATAAAAATCAATTGAATACATTCTTCTTTATCATTTGTTAGCCAAAACACTTCTTTACTTTCTTTATTGTAGTTGCCATTACAATTTATCACACAAGATTGCTTTGGCATTTTTCACATTTTATATGACCTATAAATATGAAGGATGCTGTCAAACAACGGTTTGGTTTTTATCGTTTTAACTCTTAAATATACAAATTATGCACTGCTACTTTAACATTAACACTTTCATAATGGAGCCCATACAAAGCAATCATTATACTGACTTAGTATAAAAAATAAAAACTTAGAATAAATAATGTCTTTCATCATTAAGTTTAATCACTCGTCAAATATAATATATTCTGTGAGGAGGGAAAATGAAAGAACTTATAAACATAACGTTTAAGTTTTACTTGTCTCAAACATCGACCAAAAGAAAGTGTGAGACAAAAGAAACACCAGGCGGGCATACAAGTACAATTGCATGTCACACAATTAAAATTAATTTAAAGCAATGGCAACTCAAAACTCAATTAGAACTACACTGATAAAATGATAATAGCTCAATCAGTAAGGTTTTTCTACAATTCTGTAACTATTTTATGATCTTTTAAAACAAGTCAAGACCAAAGACAAACGCTAATCAAAAGATAACTGGTTAAACCTGTTTTAGAGTGCCATGACTAAAAGGTCAAAGCAAAAGCACGAATCAAACAATCAATTTTATTGTTTTTTCAACAAAAAAAAATTGAAGCTAAAATTGGCTTCTCAAGATGGCGAAGATCAGAGCTCTAAGCGGTGACCGATATACATTTCATAAGGTTTTACAGAAATAATTAGAGTTCGTAAAAATATTGAAAGAAATGAAATGATATTTAAAAAATTAGACAATGAAGGAAGTTATTTAAACATTTTAACTAAAAAAACATATTTGTATTTAAAATTTATGTAAATGCGTAACATTCCGTTATTTTTAAGAGAAAAAAAAAATCAAATTTAATCAAAAAAAATAAATTTTTATTTAAAACTTATATATTTATCAATATATGAACAAAAGAATATAAGATATAAACATAATATATGAAATACTTGAACGTAAGAATATAAAACTTCATGACCATCATTTTCTAAATTTTCATGTAGCCAGTCGTTAACTCCGCCGCCATCTAGGGAGACCAAAACAGGCTTTAAAAAATTTGCTGTATACTCTATGCAGCTGAATTTGATTTTGATTTTGAAATCAACGGAGAAGACATACACATGGAGACTTATTCAACCTGCCATATAAATAAACGATAAAGCGAAAAGAAGAAAAGTTAAAAACAACAACCGGGAAAAGGCACGATGATTCATCAATCTTTCACGCAAGTAAATGATACAACGGAAAGAAAAGTTAAAAACAACTGGGAAGAGACCTAAACATGAAGACTCATCAACCTGCCATGTAAATAAATGAAATGGTATCGCAACCGAAAAACAAGCAAAAACTATAAAAGCTCAAAAAAAAAAAAAAAAATGTCTGACGGTTTGAAGAAGAGTTTTAAAAGGAGGGAGGAAGACGAAGTTTTTTAAAGAGAAGTAAATTAGAGTTTTTAAGAAAGTTTTTTTAAGAAGAATTTTCAAAGAGAAAAAAATTTTTGTGGTTGAAAAAATACTTTGATGAAGAAGCAGTTTTTATAAGTGAATAAAAGAGAAAAAGAAGAAGAAATATTCGATAATCAGAAGAAGTAAAGAGTTAAATAGAAATCAGAAGAAATATCGGTTTAAGAAGAATAACTAGAATTTTCAAATAAAGAAGAGATGTTCGTATAGAAAAAGAAGAACAAAAAGAGGAGTAATTGATCAAAAACAGCATCGAACACTACGAATATAAAATAGAGAATACTATTTGTATTTTATCAACTTAATGAATGTAAGAGTGCTAACCATTACGCACTAATAGAATGTTTATTGAGTTTTATTGTATAACAGAATATATTGAGGATGGCAAACACGGCCTTAACCCTTTAACGAATAAACCTTACCTATTCCTAACCAAACTATCCCAAAACCTCGCCCTTTCCTTACCTAGTAATCCCCACGCCATCAACTTCGATCCCAACCCTCCATATAACCCTTCCACATAAACCTAGAGCCAAAAACTCCCTCTCCCTAATCCCTTACCTCATCATCAATCAAAAAACTAACAAACATTTAATAATTTAATTTATGTTAAAAAAAACGCCGCCCTCAGCATAATGATATTAGGATTGTCCTAAATATGATAATTGCATCTTCCACTTCTCCAGTTATATCAACAAAGATCTTAGCATTTTTATATGCCCTTCTAGCAGTGTTCCCATCTCTAGTGTTACCAAAACTCTGTTTGGGGATTTCAACTTTAAGGCTTAGCTCCTCTCTAAACCTCTGTTGAATATTCTTTCTATTTTTTACTAACGCTTTTTCAAAAGAGGATTTGGCAAAGTATGCTTTAAAGTCTATCTTGAATCCCAAATGTAAAGTATACTCAAAATATCTGAGCCAGCAATGCTGTGTTGAAAGCTCTAAAGATAAAGCCTTTTCATTGACTGGTTTAAATCTATATCGATATATTGTTAAACTCACAGAACTTAGCTCCACAAGCATTATATGATTGAGAGGATAGATTGTTAGTGAGAGCATTCACCACTTTACCATCAAATACTGTTAATTCTAGTTTTTAAATTTAAAAGTGATTATTTCAGATTTGCTTCGGGTACTTCTAACTTTAAAGCCTGATCCTGAAAAAATCCGGACACTTTTGATAGCGAAAATAAATATGAAAAAATTAACTATTTAAATACTTTTTAATATTTAAATACCGGCCAAAGCATGCACATTTTAAATAGCTTGATGCATTTTAGTAGCGCTCAATTAGTGACAAAATGTCAACAAAAGAACAAATTTCAATAAAAAATATTTTGCACAAATATCTTGAAAATCCGCAGGCTACTGCAAGACATATTGCAAAACAATTGAAAGTTCTTCGAAGTGCAGTTGGTGATGTTCTAAGACAATATAAAGAAACTCAAAAGAAAGCCTGGTACTGAATGAAAGAGTGGTTTTGTTGATAAAAAGTTAGTTAAAAAAAGTTAAAACCTCAATTGAAAAAAATCTGGATCGGTCAGATTATGATCGTGCAAAAAATTTCAAAATCAGTAAAAGCATTGCAAGACGTGCGAGAATAAAATGTGGCTTTAAAGCATATTGTGCCATTAAGTATCCTAACCGGTCAGAAAAACAAAGAGTTCAATTGAAAAAAATTACAAGAATATTGTATGACAATATTCTTACAACACATGGTGACTGCATAACTATGGATGATAAAACCTGCGTAAAATGTAATTCGAATCAATTGCCCGGTAAAAAACCTTACACTGCATATAATAGTGGAAGGGTTGTGCCAATGTACAAGTACGTTTCAGTGGATAAATTTAGTAAGAAGATGATGATATGGCAATTTATTTGTAGTTGCGGTTAAAAGAGTAAAGTTTTTATAGCTAAGTCAATATGCAGCAAATTATATTTTGATGAGTGTCTTAAAAAGCACTTGCTGCCTTTTATTAAACAACATATAATGCTAGTAGAGGTCCTAATATATTTTGGCCTATTTCACATTACTCTACAAAGACTATTGATTGGTGTAATAAAAATGCAGTAGTATTTGTTCCCAAACACACGAACCCAACAAATTGTCCACAACTTCGCCCAATCGAGATATACTGGGCCATAATGATAAAGTATTTAAAGGAAATGGGTAAAATTGTTTATAATCACACAGAAATGCGTGATAATTGGAATAGAGTAGGAAGACATGCCAAAATACTGTAAAGTAAAAAAACTTTAGTTTTCATATTTAATTTCGTTATCAAAAGTGGATGGAATTTTCTGTACCTTACTTTACCTCAAACTCGACCAGTCTATTCATTTCCGCTTTAAGATGTTCATCTTCATTTCTGATCCTTTTGATATTGGAGATGTAGGGGTCTACAATAATGTGTACTAGAGGGCTTCTTATTCAACCACATTGTTTCCTTCTTGATGGTTAATTTAAGTGAAACAATTAGTGTCCGAAAAAGACTTCGCTCTTGAACTTAGGCCTCGCCAATATTTTTGTTTTTCATCCTTAGTTTCATGAAGTGAAGGATAAATATTTATATTCTGTATTATGGATGAACTTCTGATCATTTGATACTGTTCATCAGAATGATCATACTGAATTTTTGAGCTCAAGGTATCTTCAATCTTCGTTTTTATCGGAAAACTCACCTCCATGGATTTGTTGCAGGATATTCAGTTAACTTGGAAAAACTTAAACAATATTTAATATTTGAGAGAGTGAACAACTTATTGAATTGGTTTGAATTTAACTGTTTATTAATTAATTTAATTAATTAATAAACAGTTGAATAATTAATTCTTTTGCTTCTCTCACTTAGATCTTCCCAGTTCTTGTTCTTTCTACCCGGACCTGCTGCAACGTCATTTCTTTTAACTGTTATTTCTTTATCCAACCAAGTTCGCTCATGTTCCAAAAATCTTGAGAAGGTTCCTAATGTATTTATCAAACCAAGTTCGCTCATGTTCCAGAAATCTTGAGAAGGTTCCTAATGTATTTATCCACTTAAGTTCGCTCATGTTCCAGAAGTCTTGAGAAGGTTCCTAATGTATTTTTATGATGAACGTAACCAATGAACTATTATTCGTTATTTTGTACGCAAGTTTTGTTTTTAAACCTTTGATTCAGGCAGTAGACCGTCAAGTCATGCAAATTTTGGTTTTTGAGGCTTGAAACATTTGTTTGAGAATGAGTTTTTGAATGTTATTTTTTTTAAGTTATGACAAGTTACCACTTTAGTGCTAATGTAAAAAAAAGTATGAAAAGTAATTAATAAGAAATTTTACATTTGAGTTTTTTTTAAAAGGTTGTATATCAATAAAAAAAAAAATCAATTTGGGGCACTTTTTCCAAGATCTTAGAAATCTAAAATCAAAATGCTATGTCAAAAATATTTATAGTTAACAAATATCTTAAACATATTCCTTTAAATTAAATTATTAACTGTTTTTTACCCATATCAACCTTAAAAGCGATAAAAAAAATAAATAAAAGTAAGTGATAGGAAAAGCTGCAAAAATTGGTGAATCCTTAAAATTGGGGGGCGGGTTGCCAATTTTATGGATTTTGACTCATTGTGCGATCGTTTACTTTAAGGGAAAGAGCACTGGTATTATGAGCGTGTTCCGGAAATGGTAATTGAAAACCTTGTAAACATTAAAAAAGTTTATGTTGTATATATTGCTGTCCTTCTAGTATTTTCTTAAATAACATTTTAACAAGAAATCTTCTGAAAAAGTGTAAGTTAAGATTATAAGCTAGGTGTAACGTAAAGGTAACAAAATAAGTTTTATTGAGCATTCAATTTTTTTACTTTTATGTTGATGGCTTACAAGTGATGACAATATTGCACTACTTTTAACTGGTTCAAAACAAAGTGATAGTAGTAACGTTGTTTACAAATTTGTATTCTCTAAATAAGTCTAATATTAATTTATTTTTTGTTTTTAGATGAAATTACTCGTCAAAAATTTGAATTCCATGTGCAGAGTTTGTGGCAAATAGCTTGGAAAAAAACAAAACCCTATGAGTAGTAGCCTAAAACATTTTTTTTGTCAAACTGACAGAAATAGAGAGTGCTCACCCTAAAAGAATATGTCATAAATGTTATTTCACAATTAATAAAAGTTAAAGGAATAAAATGACACCACTACCTTTATTTTCTGACTGGCAACTACACAACAGCAGCTGTGTAATCTGTCAGATGGCTGAGAAACGGCGAAAGGGAGCAATAAGGGGGACACATAATCGATTTTGAAAACAAAGAGAATTTTTTTCGGAAGACCTGGAGAACAATAAAAGCTGTACTGTTGCCATATTTACGTCAATAAAAGAAAGCTTATCACCTATTTTTAGTCTGAGTGAAAATGTATCAAAACTGAAAAATGAATTAAACCCTTACTTAAAGCTATGTCTGTGCTGTATGTGCAATAAAGTACCAAAACTGGCTGTTAAACTAAAACGATGTTAACATTTGTCTTGCTTTTATGTTTAGTTGAAGAAATGAAACAAAAGTTGTCGTCATCGTCGTCGTCGTCGTCGTCGTCGTCGTCGTCATCATCATCATCATCATCATCATCATCATCATCATCATCATCATCATCATCATCATCATCATCATCATCATCATCATCATCATCATCATCATCATCATCATCATCATCATCATCAGTATGTGTAAACTTGTTCGGTAATGCAACCTTGCGCTTTCATTCCAATTTAACGGCGCGTTGCAGTACCGAAGTTTTAATGTTTTGTTACATTTTATAGGAAAAGTTAGGGTGATGGTTAAACTTTTGTTCTGATATGATTTTAAACATTAATAGGAGTCAATCACCCCTAAAAAAGTAGTGATCAGCTTTATCATATAACCCCAAAAACATAATTTATCATGAATTTTTTTTTTTCTCAAACCATCTATAACTTGTTACTAATTATACTTGAGTTATAACTTTCATGATAAAACTAAAAAAACCACAAATTTTATTTTGTAAAAATGTAATAATGGAAATGGGTGTTGGATTCCTTTACATTTGGTATGAAAGATAATAGAATAGTTTACCATCAAAAAGGAATACAACTTTAACAGTAAAATGGATATGTTGAAAAAGTTGCATTACCGAGAACACAAAGGTTGCAATACCGAACTCTAATAAAAACTATGATTTTTTGTTTATTTTATGTCAAAATTTTAGAAAAAACGCCAATCCTAGTAATAATCTAATTATATTTCTTTTGGAAAAATAGTTATTTTAAAAATATCAAAAGTTTAGAGTTTCAACAATAAGAAAAAAATGCGAAAAATTGAGTTGGCGTTGGATTATGACCTATTTAAAATTCGAGGGACTTATTTTTTGGATCTGATAAGGATGTTTAAGGCAGGTTCGGCCCTAGTAGCAATTCTTTTAGGTATCTAAAAGCCTCAGCTCATGCGTATGTGCACATTACGCAACCAGTAAATTAGAAACAGAAAGTGAACAGCTTGTGTTTTTCTTATGAGAGGTGTGGAATGGTGTCCAAAAATTGATTGAAAACAGAAATTTTATCACAACGCCAAAAGGTAATATTTACAGGCCTAATTAGATTCCTAAAATTTAGGTCAAATAAATCTGAAGAACCTTGTAAACTGAATATATTTTATTTAAGATTCTGAAGATACTCGTTCCTACAGCCGCCCCTCTACCTATATCTCAGCTATACTTATTTAAATGAGCATTTTAGTTTTGTATCGGATACATTTGTAATTTTATATACAACACGTAAGGTAACAGTCTTTATAAACCGCCTCAAAAAGAGGATGACGTGCCCGGTTAAGCAGAGATTTGATCTCAAGCATCGCACTACGTCATAAGTCAACGTCAAATGTATTATAAATATCATTTTAGTATTATTTATTTCAGCTATAACAGGCAAGAAACTTTAACTATTAAATAAGTTTCTATATAGCAAATATATTGTGGTGGCGTATGATTGTTTAGAATATCTTATTTATATCAGATTTATATACGCTTCAGTTTTAGGTAATTTAAATTATTAGATTAAGCCACACTTGACAGGATTTCGGGATAATATCATGAAAAATAATTTTTGCAAAAGAAACGTACCCAGAAATGGATTGCTCATAATTTAATTAAGTATACATTATTGAAAAAAATGTAACCCTTACACCTCTTGTTTTAGTTTATTGAAAAATAAATGATCCATCCCTCATTATAATAGGATTTTCGGTACTTACGAAATGTCATGTTTTAAATTAAGAACTTTAAATGGGTAAATCGAAAATCTATTAACGTTTTAAAGTAATAGTTTTAAGTTTACATCAAAAGTAATTTTCAAAAGATTTATGTGAACTAACAGCACAAAAATGAAATATACAAAATTAACAGAAGTAAAATCATATTTCTCATTTGATTAAAAAAAAAAAAATTATGAGAGGTTTAATATATTATATGAGAGATCATAACGATTTATTGATTAAAAAAAAAAAACTTGAAAATTATATATATATATATATATATATATATATATATATATATATATATATATATATATATATATATATATATATAAAATATCTAATAAAGTTTTCTGTAGAAAAACATCATTTTTTTATAACGTACTTTTGCAACAATCTGCTCAGTAGTAAAATCTTTAAATAACTCTTTAGCTTCTTTATTTTGATTGATAATACTTTTCACATTTGATGTAACAACACTCTGGTGGCCAGATATTGTAGTGGAAAATAATGTTTTTATCATTTTTAATTGTTCTGAATTGATTGAAAACTTTAAACATTGTGGCTCTTCATTTTCATTTAGTTATACAATGAATCTTTTTTTAGTTATACTTACTGTTATACAATGAATTTTCGAATTCTTAAAAGATATTTGAACCAAGCTACTATTACATTACAAGTATACTTCAAATTTATTATTAGATGATGCACTAAAGAACACAAACTTAAAATTTACTTTTATAGAATTTTATGTTTTAGCCAAAGCATTAAATAGTTAGTGTTGTTGGTCCTCACTTAACAAATCAATCAGTATCAAATCAATCTTGATCACATAAATTTTCTTGTAGATAAAACAAGTTTTAAAAAACCATTTACATTTTAGCGCATTTATCTTTGACTAATTTATCTTTGATTAAAATCTTAAAAACTTTCAAAAATATGCAACTTTACATACTTTTACTTTGTCTTCCTGCAATAAATAAATCATGTCTGTAACTGTACACCTAAAAGTCAATGCATTGACATGTTGTTTTTCAAATTTATTTCTAATTATATTTATTTTTAATGTGATCATCCAAGCTTCTCCTACCTTTAGTTTTCTATATTTATCATATATATATACATATATTACGCAGACACACGCAGACACACACACACACACACACACACACACACACACACACACACACACACACACACACAAATATACACATTATCATTTCTTTTACAGGTGAGTTGCCTTTTTATAACTAAAAAGCTTCACCTGCCCTGAGTATAAATTATATAACAGAACAGACTTGTTATATCAACATATTTAAAAAATTAAACCTTAACATCCAATTAGTATTGCCAATACCTGACCAGAAAATATTGATCTAAGTAAGAGAGAAGAAGCAATTTCCTCTACTTTTTCTTTTGTCATTTTTTGGATTCCTAAAACAAAATATTCTATTTTTGAATTATTAATTACTTTAACTTTAAGAGTAATAAAATTAAAACCCTTTAAAGTTTAATAATTTGGGTGCTATAGTGAAAGCTAAATAATTTCTGTGCTGTAGTGATTCTTCCCTCTAATAACTTGTGCCTAGTCGAGAAAAAGGTTTTTTGGTTGAGATATCCAAAAAGTGAGTTTAATTTCTTATCTTTTCAAGTTTTTTTCTTTTTAATTGGTTACTACATTATTCTTCTTAATTATTTAGCAAAATTAATAACCCTGTGGATAATTAGCAAGCGTTTTTACATAACTAATTAGTGTTATCTTTCTAAAAGTATAAAACAAACTTAGTTGCTAAAAAAGCTTTTAATAGTTTAAAACTTATTTTTATATACTTATATAATTATCAACTTATATATCTTTACAATAAATAAATTGTAATAAACTTTGAAAAAACTTTTATAAAAATGTTACTTATAAACATTTAAAAATTTACCTCTACCAACTAAATTATCTTTTTTTGTTGGGGAAATTTTGCAGCAACCTAAATAATGAAATAATGAAATTCTATAAATTAATTCTATATCTATATTGAAACTCTTACAAAAATTTAAAGGAATCTAACTTTATAAAAAACTAAATTATCTTTTTTTGTTGGGGAAATTTTGCAGCAACCTAAATAATGAAATAATGAAATTCTATAAATTAATTCTATATCTATATTGAAACTCTTACAAAAATTTAAAGGAATCTAGGAGAGACTAGGTAGACTATAGACACAGGGAGACCATGGACACTTTTAAATCTGCCATCCTATTGACACTAGAACAATATTGTCTATGGTTGATATGTTGGACCTGCGACTACAGTTTTAAAACATTCAGTTCCTAATTACATTACCTGCCATAGTTTGGGCTCTTTTCTTTAGAAGGAAAAATTCATTTAATTTTTTTTAATACACTCCACTGGGGTAGACTGTTCAAAGCTGATACTTAATTAAACGCTCAACAATGTTCCATGGTCTCACAAAAAAAACAAAAAGACATTTAGCTATTGAATATTTGGGTAGAAAATGTATAAAGCATCCATAAAAATGGGAGGAATAGAAGTCTACAGGACCTGATTGGTTCTCATCATTAATGAAACCTCATTAACCTGTTGATTCAGTCACCTGAAGTTACAAGTCTCACTTGAATGACCAAAAAATTTCTTCTAATGATAGTACAAACAACCTTGACGATGATGAGTTTGAAGACAGCAATGCTGATGTGGCTGAATAAAGGTTTATAATTAAGGTTTATGGATGTGTATCGCTATCAGACTGTAACTATGTAGCAAAGTTTGTTTAAAAAAGGGCAATAATTATTAAATCAGGTCAGTTTCATTTAAAATTATCTGAAGTCTAACCGGTCTCCCCTATAATATAAATTTCTTGTAATATAAATTTTATTCTTACAATTTTATCTTATGATATAGATTTTTGCATATGAATACATCAATGTCTTTACAAAAATATTACTATGTAATAAGTTTAAGTAATATGCAATAAATTTCTTGCATATTATTGATGATTAAGTATTGCATTTTTGGAGCTACAGCTAGTTCAAAAAATTTGAATATTGTATGAAATAACTTCTAAAATTTATAGATTTATGCAATTGAATGAATTTAGCTTTATCTTTGAAAAATGCTTAAGGTTAGAGCAAGTATTTAAGATTGGATATGATTGAATAGTGTTATGTTGTATTTTTAACACAAAATGTGTTTATGTTGAAAGCATTAGAGCTCAAGTAAGGGAAAAAAAACATTAGAAACATCAACAACTTAATACCTGTACATACATTACAGATAACGTAGCTATCCCCAATTATTCCTCCTTGGCATTTGATGTCAATTATTTTTTTACATAGGCACATGTGGTTCCAGATAAGAAAGCGTCCCCCAAGCATACTTGTCATTTAACCATTTTAAAAATAGTATTTTTATTTGACTAAACATTTTGAAACTTTCAATTCAATTAATTACTAACCTTTTTTGTGTTAGTAACTTAAACATGCGTTACTAATCAACATTGCAAATCATTACTAACACTTAAATCAATATTAAATTGTTTAAACATCGCATCTTATATGTTTAAAATTAAACAACATCTATTTGAAATATAGCCTAAGTTATATTTTTTAATAGCCTTTTTACAAAACTAAATTTATGATAACAATAAACTTTTCAAAGCTTTTTAAAACAAATTTCCATCGAGTTCTCGAGAAAACTTAATGGCGGATCTCAAACATATTGAAACCGGTACCGATTACAACTTTAGCGGGTTGCAAAAACGAATTTTCATCCTTTTTGGTTGCAAAAACGAATGATGAGGTTGCAAAAACGAAGCCTAAGTTGCAAAAACGAACGCGTAAGTTGCAATACCGAAAAATAATCCACATAAACAAAAAAAGAGGTTGCAATACCGAATTTAACTATGGTCATCATCATCATCATCATCATCATCATCATCATCATCATCATCATCATCATCATCATCATCATCATCATCATCATCATCATCATCATCATCATCATCATCATCATCATCATCATCATCATCATCATCATCATCATCATCATCATCATCATCATCATCTAATAATCGGCCGAGCATCATCTAATAATGTAAAATGATTCTCAGTTTTTTCGATAGTGTGCCGAATAGTGGGTTCGGGAGTCGATTATGTTGATTACAAATTGGCTTAAGCGCACGAAAAACACACTTCGGAGAACCCTGATTTTTGTAATATAATTGTACGGTTTGTAAAAGTTGTTGCCGTGTAAACCTATCCAATGATGAAATGCCAGTAAATGCTAAATGAAAACATGAATACGGTTTGACAGTCCTCACGCGTGATCTGTCAAAATGTCCGTATTGAAAAAAAAATAAATAAAAAAGAAACCTCTAAATTGATTATCCTTTATTATGGATAACCCTTAAGACCATTAATATTGGTATACATCCCTTTCCTTTACCCTTCAGCTGACCCCATACCCTCTCTGAACTCTCTGCTATCCTACTATTTATAGATTAGGCCGTTTAACGATTTGTTTGGCAATTCATTTGCAACGCTAACTTTATCGTCATCTGTTCCTGTAGAACGTCTTTTTGGTGTTCCTTAATATTTAGGAGAACTTTGTTATGAAAAATAAACAAAGCAAAGACAAAACAAAAAAAGCCTGTTAATAAAAAGTAATATGCTTTGTTCAGATGCCTAAGATGCGTTTTCTTTTGTTAAGCGTGAACATGCCTACACTGTTTTATTATTTATTTAGTTCTATATTAAGCAAAGGTCAAAGTCGACTTAATCGGAACACATGTATATCTCGAAAAGCTGCTAACTTTTAAATCTCTAAATCTTCTAGTCTTTTTTTGAATTATATAACATCTACAAATGCATATTACTTTAGAACTCATGTTTCTTTTTTCAGATTATATAAACAAAGAAACAAATACGCCCATTTTCTCTTGAGAAAGGTCTTTTTTTTTTTTTTTAATTCAATTGCCACGGTCACATAAGCTAGGAAGTAACACTTACCATCTCAAAATAAAGGTTGTGTTACATAACGATGATGCTTTTTCAAATGAATTAAGTTTGTTAAAAATAGTGCGTGCTGTTAACGGGTAGATTTCCACCTATGAAAGTTATGTCAGGCACCCAAATTACAGAAATGCAGAGTAAAGAAATTGATAATGCCAAAGCAGATGATGCAGTTATCTGCAGTAAGAAATACTGTTAATTTCAATAAATATATATAGATTTGAAATGCTAATTTTACTAAAGTTTTTTAAATACCACTGGACTAACAGGCAATTTTACTTATTTGGGGGGTTCCTTTTAAAAAATAGTATACAGCTATGTATACTGTTTACTCTCTTGATTTCATTTTCTATCTTTGTTTGCAAATGTGATGCGACTTTTTTTCTGCAATAATTATTTATATTTTTTAAATGTATATGTATACAAACTTAATGTAATAATGTATTAATGTGTGTGTACACATCTGTACTTGCTCTATATATGAATTATTGAAAGTTTAGTTTTTTTATAGGTTCATATATATGCATAATTGGAATCTCTTTTAACTAAAAATGAGTTCTATACTAAGACAATGTTTTTCAAAAGGTCAAATTGCTTCAATACCTTCTAAATGCTTTTCAACATCTTCAATTCTTCCAAAGGTTTGTTTAAAGAATTGAATCAGAAGTTGTAATGTGAAGTATTTTAAAATTTGACTATGCATATTTACATATAGGTTTTCTATCATTTAAATTGATATCTGAAGCTATGACTTTTACACAATATCTAGTTTGTACACAATGTTCTATTGCATTGCACATTCAGTACATGTCAAATATACTAAATTTTTTTTATCCTTTGTACTGTTTTAGAGAACAACTCTTCTAAAACAGATGTTGAATTCAAATAAACTCGAATTTATAATGGAAGCACATACAGGGTTAGCTGCAAAAATTGTTGAAGAAGCAGGTTTGTATTGAATTCTTGTCTACAAGATACTAATTTCAAAAATTAAATGCAGATTTCTCTTCTTCAAAGAGTTGATCTTAAACAGTCCCTAATTCAACAAACTATGTTTATGGCTTTTGAGGATCTTAAATATTATGATTTTCATCTTATCTTTTTTCTTATGTTCAAATATGTAATATACTATAAGTTAAATATTATGTTAAATATTTATCTTGTAAAAAGTCTAGAGTAAAACCATCTTAAATAGATCACACTTCAGAATAAATGCAATTTTTTTTTAAAAAAATTTGAAGTTTTATAATAGTAATAGACACCTATGACTAACAGTTGCAAAATGTATGAAGAGTGAGCTGGAAGGAATATTTAATGTTATTGTTATAATGACAAATCTCCACAGATTTCATGTGTTGTGTGACTAATTAAAAGTAAAATATGTTGTCTACCAGGTTTTTTGATCTCTGATACAAATACTTTAAGTAACCATATAATAAATGTATCATTTTCCATCCAAACAGAAGTAGAAACTATAAATTTTGTACCAGTAGGGCCAACTTTTACCCATGTTAATAAATAGTTATGTTACTGATTTATTTAACCAAAAAAATAACAGATTTTCATTTATTTAATTTTTCATTTAAACTGTTACTTCTGTGAAAAACAAAATATATCACTAGAATTAAAATTTTATTCTCCACAAAAAAAGTTAAACATTTTTTTCTCCAAAGCTTTAATATTCTCAGGTAATAGTGTATTTTTGGATAGTTTTAGCACATTTTTTGCAGAGGCTTTTTTAAAAAAACCTGAGTGCAATTTTTATTTGATAAATAAAAACTTAACTAGATTTGCATGTTCTCTATTAACATTCTAAAGTTGTCAAATGTCTATTGTGTATTTGTCTGTTTTTTAAACTTAATAAAAAAAAAAAATTTTTTTTTAGGTTTTAAAGGGATTTGGGGAAGTGGTTTATCTATTTCTGCTTCAATGGGAGTGCGTGATAGTAATGAAGCATCATGGACTCAAGTGTTAGACCAATTAGAATATATGACAGATGCATCTTCACTTCCTATATTACT
This sequence comes from Hydra viridissima, assembly GCF_058129835.1. Taxonomy (NCBI): domain Eukaryota; kingdom Metazoa; phylum Cnidaria; class Hydrozoa; order Anthoathecata; family Hydridae; genus Hydra; species Hydra viridissima. Next base: position 16,029,520 of record NW_028324306.1, on the reverse strand, counting down.
TGATGCTGACACTGGTTACGGTAATTTTAATAATGCTAGAAGGTTAGTGCGCAAGTTAGAACAGCGAGGTGTTGCAGGTGCATGCCTTGAAGACAAGTTGTTTCCAAAAACTAATTCATTGTTAGATGGGCGAGCTCAACCTTTAGCTGATATGGAGGAGTTTGCATTAAAAATCAAAGCATGCAAAGGTATATTTAAAAAAGTGGTACATATTCCAAAATTTATGATGTATTTTTTTTCTGCCCAAAGTAATTTTACTCTTCTTAAAGTAATTTTTCCTTAAGTATTTTTTTCTTTTCAAAATGGGGAAGAAAAAACAGTTTTTGTGAATTGCTGTAAGCAAAATTTTATTGCAAAATTTGAACATTTAAAAAAACTCGAATTATTTGCAACTTTTTCTTTTTAAGATAGTCAACGTGATCCTGACTTCTGTATTGTTGCTCGTGTTGAAGCATTTATAGCAGGTTGGGGTTTAGAGGAGGCACTACGTCGATCACACGCTTATGCAGATGCAGGTGCAGATGCTATATTAATGCACAGTAAGAAAAATGATCCATCAGAAATTAAATCATTTATGAAGGAATGGAAAAATAAAGTATGACTGATTTGAATTATAATTTTTGTTGTATTAAATGTTAAAGCATATTGAACCCTACTTTACATATCCACATGAAAATCTTTTTTTTTTTAAAGGAAAAAAATATTGCAATTTTTGTTTAAACAGATTCCTGTTGTGATTGTACCTACAAACTATTATACAACACCGACAGATGAATTTCGAGATTGGGGAGTGTCGATGGTTATATGGGCCAACCATAATATCCGTGCATCAATAAAAGCCATGCAAGACACATGTAAAACTATTTACAATGATCAATCCCTTGTTAATGTAGAAAGCAAGGTGAGTGAATAATAAGTCTTCTTTTTTTACAGTAATCTAAAAAATGTGTTAAACATTTTTTCTTTTCAACTTTTTCGAAAGAAAAGGTTGAAAGCATCAGTTTTTTTCTGATTTGTTTCTGAGAAATGAGTTTCTGATTTGTTTCTAAGAAATAGATATTTTGTTTAAATTTCCATTTAAACAAAAATGATTGAGTTGTAGTTATCTGGATAAATGAGGAAATAATTGTTCTTTATTAGATTGTACCTGTGAAAGAAATTTTCCGTCTTCAAAATGATAAAGAACTAGTGGAAGCTGAGAAAATTTATCTCCCTCAAAAGTGAACATATTTTAGTTCAACTCCCTCAAAAGATGTGAATATTGTTTCCTACAAAACAATAATATATCTGGATTAAGTTATCGCTACATAAATAAATTTATAGTTTATTAGTAAATTTTTATTCTCTTTACTTGCAATTTTTCTTTTGATAATTATTTTTTATATTTAGGAGTTTTACCATTTTTTTTTAGAAAATTGAAAATGATCAGTGTAATAAGTCTGTGAAGTTAAATAAGTTTTTGAGATATTATACTGACGGACTGGTGCTTAACTGACTTTTTTTTCATCTAATGAATTGGGTAGCAGCTCAGCGTCGGCGTTACATTCGTTCGCGATTGTTTGATAACGAAAAACTGGTGTGAAACGTTATTTTTATTATCGTTGCGTTACGTTATTAATCTTTATTAAATAACGGCTTAAAACCGTTATCAAAGTTTACAGCTAGCTTTTAACTGATAATGACCGTTATTATCCCAAATATGTCCATACGCTCGTATTTTATCAGGTTAAAATTAAGAGAAATCTCTCAGAATATATTTAAACAGAAGAAGAGTTAAACAAGCGCAATCCAGAAGGAAGAAAATTTGCCTCAGAACAGGTCCAATCCTATAAAACATCTACATTTGTATTATGTTTATGATGCTCGATACTTTGTCTTAAATTTAAGAGCAAATACTAAAATCCATTTGTCGAATTTACATTGATTCACTTGAAGTAAATGTTTTGTAAATGTTTTTTCGGTCAAGTCAAGAAGCAGCCATATTGCCTCCAGCTGTGATAGAGTGTGGTTAAACTTTTTTAAACCTGTTTATTAACTGATCTCTCAGATCAACTAAAATGTAATACATCAAAATTTGTGAAAAGAAAAATAATTTTAACTGATAAAAAAGCAAAAAATAACCATATTAGTTAATAACAGAAATTGATAATAAATAAAATAATATTATAAATTCTTAAACTTATGCTAATTTTCCTAAACACTACAACAGCATTTTAAGGTTTTTTTGATTATTAAAGTTAGGTGAAGGAAACAAAAAGATAATTTTTAGCTACACTTCCCTTTTGTTAATGGTGGTTATTTGCCATTCTAAGACATTTTTATGATATACTTTCTTTTCTTGAAAAAATATTAACCACTGAGTATCTATTAACAGTTTTGATTTTCAAGTATTTTGGTTTCAAAATGTTCATAAAAAGTTTTGTAAAAATTTTTGTATTGTTTAGAGTATCTACCTTTAATAGAAATTTAGTTTTTTATTATTATTTTTATTATTATTTTTAATTATTATTATTTTATTATTTTATTATTATTATTATTTTATTATTATTTTTAACTATTTTTTTATTATTAATATTTAGAAATTGTCAAAGTACTAAGTTAAGTCATTCTCAATTAGAATTATCTAGGCTGTATGTTAATCAAAAGATATGTATGTATCACAATCAGAGAAAAATCGGGTATAGTCAGTCATAGTCCTTTAAGAGATTTAGGTAAAAAACTATTTTACTGCATTCTCATTCATAGTAACGGTTAACTTTGGAGTGTAACGGTTAAAAACGGTAGATAACAGTTAATAACGCTGGATAATGGTTAATAACGCTGGATAATGGTTAATAATGCTGGATAACGGTTAGCAACAATTTACACCGTTACGATGCGATGTTAAATATCATTTCATAACAGTCACTAACGAAAAAGCGTTAGCCCATTTTTAAAAAAGTTTCGTTATGTAACGTTTCCCAGCGGTCACCTTAACGCTGATGCTTAGTGGCGGCATTTGCGGCATTAAAACTTAAAACGTTAATGCTTAAGTTTTGAATACTTTGGCGCTGCTTTATTTGCTAAGTGATGCAAAGCATTTCTAAAACAGAACCATAAGAAGAAGTGCTGCACGTTAAAAGATTGAAATCATGAAAAAATCTATGTATTTCTAATTGAAAAGTCCAAACGGATCGATGTAAAAATTCCAAGATCAAAAGATGCGCATCATTTACTGGTGCTCACCTATCCCTTATAACAATATACAACCCAAAAACCACCATCATCCGGCTTTTTATCGAGTTATTTAAAAATGTTTAACAATAAAGACTACTGAAGTCTTCAAGCACAAAACTCCATTTTTCTCAAAAGTAGAAAAAAAAAAGGAAACTGTGGGTCATCCCCTGTTGTCTTAACTTTCTGTCTGTAATAAGTTGTTGCGACTTGAGCTGAGCCTAAAGGTACTGCCGAAATTGATTTTTCGGAACTTCATCCGCGTTCCGGGCTGAACACGGGTGGCATTTAAAAAACCGGAAATTTCTTAGTTCCGGTACATCACCAAGATTCTCTAGACGGTCAGTTATGTTATACACTCGACATTGTGCTACTTTCGATTATGCGGAAATAATTTTCTTATAAACATGCAACTAAAAAAGTGCAGGCGTAAAAAAAGATTTAATAGTTTTTATTTAATATTTGATACTTCATTAGCCTGATATTTTTTAATATAATGGGGGCTAAGGAATCAAGAATCATATATTTAACCTACGAAGCTGCACAAGAAAGAGGTATATAAACACGTTTTAGCTTTGTATAAAGTTGATGGGAAGCAATATTCACTTTAACATTATGGCATGGGTAATAATGAATATGGATAGATATGGGTATGGCATGGGTGTTAAATGTATGTGTACATTATACAGGTTTAGAATCTAAGTTCTTAATCACTTCTAAACAATGTCCTGAAATTAAGCTAAATACAAATTATGTTGGGGTAAAGATAATGTTAAAAAAATTAGGAATATGTATTAAATTACAATAATTAGTACATCTTTTCTTTGAAAATAGAAATTAATTTTGTGTTAAGTATTTTTTGCTGAAAAAAAAAGCATGTAAATTTACTGGTAAATTTAATTTTTGAAACCAAAATCATACTTGTAAGTCAAGATGCAAAAATATATAAGATTAAATTACAACAACATTAAATTGATTAGTAACATTGCATAGCATTAAAAATATTAAAAATTACACAATATTAAATTGATCATTACAAATGAAATTATGGTTTAAAATATACAAATACCCAGAAAAGTATTTTAACAAGCTTTTTGAAATATTTCTATGCTCAAAAAATGTTTGTAAATTAGGAGGATCCTTGGATAAATGTTGTGGCTTGCTTTAGATCTATAAAAGTATTCAGAAGTGTCAGATAGTAGTAAACTTAGTGTTTAGCAAAATTGAGTTGGTTTATTTTTGACACTATTACACAAGTGCTTTATACTAATTGCAAAAGTGATAGAAGTTTAGTTTATTAAGAGGCAGTCTTGTCAGGGAGCTAAATGTTAGATAAAAAAGAGCAAGGTTTGTGTCAGATATTAGTTATGTTTTGATATCTTAGATATAAAATGTTTAGCATGAGGATAAAAAGATATCCAAATGGTAATATGTAAGTGAAAAAAAAGATTTGCTTCTCTTTCAAATAACAGTGAATTTGTAATTTGAGATTTGGTCAATTATGTGTAGATGAGCAAATATTGAAAAATCTAAAGATAAAAGATTGTATTTATACTTAAGGAAAATGAAAAAGAAAATGAAAATTTAGACTAATGGAAAAAAAAAGCAGTGAAATAAACTATACATAATAAGTCATATACATGTATTTTTTTGATATATTTTTGAAAGACAGAATCAAAAACGCAAAAACCACTGAAAGTAGTTGTACAAAAATAAAAGGCTTGGTAGAGGGCCATCTTGTGGCATGTCTATTGTGTTTGTAACCAGAGACAATTTTCCAGAAATTTTGTAAGCATCCACTTACAGTAAAATATACAGAAAAGTTTTAATGCAGAAAGTTTTTTTTTTGGAATGAAGCTAAAGTTAACTAAATTTAAACAGTCTAAACCTAGTTTCTACATAAAATTTGTTGCTAAATGTAATGCTAATTAAACTAGTCAGAAAAATACTCTGGACCCAGGGCCTTCGAGAGTGTCAATGGTGCCCAGGTTAAAAATTGGAGAATGGTACCCCTTTTCAAGCCAAGAAATTTCAAAATTTAAAGTTTTGCAAATGCAGCAATTATTAATTTCTGACACAACACATTGTATTTCTGCGTTACTATCAATTCTCTGGATAAAGCAGTAGAATAGTAATGATTCACTAATCAAAACTGACATTTAAATCAACATATTAGTTTTAAACCAATAAATGAAAAGACAATCAACAAAAACTTTGAGAAAGCTGAATAAGGTGCTTAAAGATGAATTTTTTGTCTGGCGCTCCTTCAAGTTTGGCGCCCAGGTCAACTTGCCCCCTGTGCCCCCCTCTCAAAGGCCCTGTCTGGACCATCACATCATAATATTAGTTAAAAGTTAATTTTGATACTAATAAAGAATTGCCTTAAGATAAACCATACAAATAATTTTTTTTTTTTTTTTTTTTAATGCATTTTAGTTTCTCAGGAAGAGCTTCAGCGAATTGAAAACTCCTTTAAACGAATTGCTGGAAATAGCACTTTTATATCTAAACAACTTTTTTGCTCTGAGGTTTTAGGAGATTCAGTGCCAACTAGGTTATCTGAGGTAGATACTTTACCAATTTCCATATTTCTTTTATCTTTATGTTCCATTAACCTTTATGAAACCAGTGAGGATTTTTATTTTGTTAAAGAATTTCAGTTTTTACTTCAGCTTTTGTTAAATATGTTAATTGTTGATGAATAGGTAATATCTTTTGTTATGTTAATTGGTGATGAATAGGTAATATCTTTTGTTAATTATGTTAATTGGTGATAAATAGGTAATATTTTAGCAATAACATTTATGTATAATCGCTGAAACTACAAAAAGAGGCATTATGGGTATTATTTAAGCACATGAATTTAGGTTTGTAAAACTAATTAAAATAGAAACATAAAAAACATAAAAAATAAATAACATAAATCGTTTTACAAATTTTTGGAAAGCCTACTACAATTGATTTCAGTACTTTTTATATGCTGAAAGCATTTTTTCTAAAAGTCCTTTTCATAATTTTTTCAGTTAAAAGACCTTTTCATAATTTTTTAAGCAGATGTAAGGTCTTTTGAAATATAAAATGTTTCCTTGATCTTTTACTCAAATATCTTATGGCTTCACTACAGTTAACTGTTATGCAAAATTTCAACTTATTGAATTTTTGTTTTCAAAGTTAGTATCTTTTTTCTATAATCGCTAAAAAAGGCAAGACAATTCTATACAGTTTTCTGTAAGCACTAACAATGGCAATACAACTCTAGATAATATCAAACCAAAAAAATAAACTCAGAAGATATTCAAATTTACAATTTAAACTTCATACAGAAATGTCTCTTTAAATATACAGGGAGTGTCAGCGATTTGAACTTTTTAAAACATTTTTCAAAATGACTTTTTAAAGCACTAAAAAATTATATTCATGGAATATTAATAAAAGGAAAGTTGAAGATAAATGCTTTTTCTACCTTAACATTTAAGTAGGGCTTGTTTTTGATCAATGGCTCAAACCTAGGACAGAAGGACTGTCAGGTGCTAATTATATAGTCCCTTGACATTGAGTTCCAAGCATGAATAATGACTTTAGCAACTTGACACTTGAGTAGGCCTTTTGCAAGCTTTGACATTGCTCCCTTGACATTGAGTTCCAAATATGAATAATGACTTTAGCGACTTGACATTTGAGTAGGCCTTTTGCAAGCTTTATTCTCAACTATGCTCCACATGCTGAAGTCAAGGGAATTCAAGTCAGGGCTAGATGGTAGCCAAAAATCATCAGACCAGAAATTAGCCATATTGTCCTGAAGATATTGTTGGGTTTTTCTGGAACCAAGACAGGGTGCATTGTCCTGTTGAAAAATGTAGTTGCCTTCTGAGAATGTCTTCTTCAGCCATGTCACCATATAGCATTTAAGTAGGCTGATATACACATCAGAGATAACTTTTTCTTTCTATTTGACATAGATTGGTGGACATTTGTCTCTATTACAAACGATGGTTCCTAACATGATGGACTGAGAGTGCTTGGTGTGACACTGGTGGTGCCCTTTTACACTTCTGCATTATGAATCTGTCATTTCACCTATTGATTACCCAATCAATACTTAAAAGTTTTTTATCTGAGAAAGTTTTGGCTGTTGGTGAAGCATGACTTTTCAGCTGGTTCAGAAGCTTCTATGATTGCTCCAATCTCAAAATATTTAGCCTTTCTGTCAAAAGTTGGCATGTAGGTTAGGCCACACTGACTTTTTCAAGTGTTTTTAAAGTTCTTCTGACTGTCCTCTCATCAACATTGAACAGTTTTGCTGTTTTTCTGATGGACGTAGTTGGATTCTTTTCAACATGTCTTAAATTTTTCAGTGAACTTTTTATCAACTTTTTTGTTCACTAGAGAGGACATTTGGGTTGTCTTAGCACTGTCATGTGTTTTCACTTTGTAAAATGTAGTTTATACACTCCGGAAATATGAATCACTTCACTTGCAGGCAAACCCATGTGAATCAAATTTAAAACTTCAGTTCTTTTGGCTTCCATTGTAAAACTTTTAACTAAAATGTTTTTTATTTACAATTCTAAGTTCAAATCTAAGATGTCCATTAAATATAATTAAACAAAAATAAATTTCGGAAGTTTGTTATTTAAATCAAAAAACCTTGCCAAAAATTAGTTTGCAAATTGCTGCCGCACCCTGTACTTTATTTTTGTTTCTGTTTTGTATCTATATTTTTTTTTGTTTCAGTCTTTTTATTCTTATTAATAAATAAAATTACTAAATAATATTGTAATAAAAAAATAATGTTTATATCAGTTTATATCTCAGTAATATCAGTTTATATGTCATCTTTAATATTTAATATTTTTATTATATTTAATATCATTTTTAATATTATGTTATGATTATTGTTGTAAGAATATTTTATAAAATTGTACAAATACTCTTTACAATTGCATTATTTTAAAATTTGTATGGAAATTTAATTTTTTCATAGTTTCATAAACATTAACATTTGGTTTTTCAGTTTTTAAAAAAGTTGTAACAATAAAGGAAAAACTTCTATGCAGTCTTTTGAAATGAATTAAATTTAAAATAATTTATATATTTAGCCATACAAAGCTGTAAGATTCCAGAAAAAAATTAAAATACCTCACATACCTTATGTTAATTTATTCAACCCTGGAGTGATTAAAACTGTTAAATTTCTCTTGGTAACAAGTCTTAAATAAAAAATTTATGTGCAAAAAAAAAAACTTGCCTCACTGAAAAGTTCTATTTTAACAAATATCAGAAAATTTAAGTTTTTGAACAGAAAATTAAAAGAACGATATAGAATAAGTAATATTTACTATTATTCAATAAAAACAGATGTAAAAAACATGCAGATGGTTAGTTAAAGCTGTTGAAGACTTCATCAATAATGTAAATTACTTAAGGTCCTAAAACAAACCATGTCCCGAAATCTATTCTTTTTGTTTAAAGGAATTTTTTTTTTCAGTTGAGCAAGTTTTAGTTAACTTAGATTTTTAAACTTTAGGCATAAACTTTGCTACATACTATGGTATAATTGGTATAAATTCACTTTTAAAGGTCTGTGCTGCATCTATTTCTTCATACATCTGTCTATTTACTAGTCATTAAGGAAAGCATGCAGCAGGATTTTTTCTCCTTGATATCTTATAATGTACTGATAGGTACCAGACCCAAGTGTGCTGCTTGATCAATTGAACTGTTTTGACAGTTTAAAAGGAATTGAAAACTAACCAGCTTATTACAGCATTCATTCATACTTGTAGTTGTGACACTCCAATTCCCTCTGCTTTTTATGATACAGAACCAAAGGTCAAATCAATTTATGAAAATACTTTGACATGGAACCAGAAACCTTGCTCAGAAATATCATACTATTTGCAAAAATACTCTTCAGTTAGAAAGCTTGTCAGTTTGAATAGAAGTGGTATAATTATGGTACATAAATAAATTATAATAAGTATTTTTGTTAATAAATTTTTAATGTCGTTGTTCAAAAAGAATTTTTAACAAATCAGTTTATGGAATACTTGCTGTTTTAAATTATTTGTAACAGCCAGTTTTCTATAAACAAGACAACAATAAAATAACAATTTTGAAAAAATATATATAATTTTACATGTAAGTTTAAGAAAAGGACTTTTTTTTTTTTTCTAATATTTGTGCTTCATCATAATAAAAAAAAAAAATTGGAAAAAATGTTGTGCCATTTTGCAACCATCAATAAGCTCCAAGATAAGGTTGTTAAAAAAATACTGTTTACAAATATTGCAGGTTGTTGGGCATAAGATTTCTGCCAAATCAGAATTCCTTAAAAAAAGTTCCTGGTGGATGATTGGTGGATAGATTTATGAAAATTGCTTAGATTTACATGAATGTTAAAATGCTTGTTAAAAGTGATTATGTAAATCCGTTACTAAAATGTTGCCGTTGCAACAGAGTTCAAGTTAATGTGTTTTTAGAGATTTGTTTGTTGTTGTTATTATTTGATGTGTATAATATTGTGTTCTTCAATATAATGTTCTTCAATACTGCGTTCCTCAAAAAAGCAGTGATGATGTTTATGTTTAGTTACAAAATTTTTTAGAAGTTCGAAATTTTTTTCTTAGCAAATCTACACGGTGTGTGGTGGTACATCTAAGGGTATAAACTTTCGAGACATGCTGTTAGTTTTAGTCATTATAACTAAAGGTACAGTTGATGAAAAAATAAAATGTAAGTTTTTATCATGCTGAAAATTTTATATTTATACTATATAGTTAATTTATACAGTATATAAGTACCTAGTAATATAAATACTAATAAAAATATTAATACATAAATAAAAATAATTATAGCAATATAAATTTTAGCTTGGAAAAAGTAATATAGTTTATTGATAGTCCATTTTTTTAGAAGTCACTTTTTTTGGATTGTGATTTTCTTCCTAATATGCTAGCAGATTTTTATTATTTAAGGGAGATTATATATTTTATATTAGGGGAGAATATGGAAAACATTTTAGTACTCTGAATTTCTTAAATAAATTTCTAACTTTTTATAAAATGTTAATGCTTTAGCTAATTTTCCTGCGTTAAACAACTTTTAATCTATATTACTATCTAATGTATGTGTAATAGAAACTAAAATCATAATGTAAACAAAATGCAAATATAGCAGGGTGACACAAAAAAGAGTCAAATATTCAAAATTTTAAAAAATCAAAAATTATAGTTGCTTATCCTGTTCCAACATCTTTAGCTAAGGGAAGTGTTCCATGTAATTTTTCAAGTATCGGCCAGACTTTATGTAATTTTGCCATGTTAAATTGTATTTACAAGTAAAATCTTGTTCTATCTTAGAAAAAAAGAAGTAGTCAATAGTTTTCAGTAAACCATAATCTTAACTGGATTTTTCAACCCATAACTTTACCAGTTCAGATAGTAGCCTATCTTTTGTTATCAGCTTTCTATGCTCCCTGACTACCAAAAGAATGTTTTGTTTTAAGTCATCATCGTGAGAACAAAGTTTGTACAGTCATTGGTAAGGTAGCTAAGCAGCTGAATGAAATAAATCTTTAACTAAGAAATCATTTGCTGAATAGCATTCTTGAACAAATCTCAAAGAAGTCTACTCTTCTTCATAATTAAGAGGACTTAATATCTACTACTGCTGGAGATGATCAGTGCAAAAGAAGCTTCTACAAAATCTCTGATATCAGAATTAAGAGTCAAGAGTTAATAGCTTCTCAATGAATAAAGATGTACGATGTGTTTTCAGATGAAGATCACCTAGTAGTAGTATCAAAACCTTAGGAGACAAATATCATGTGTGTTACAAAACTTCATAATCCTATTCTTATTGAAATGTTTGAATAATTCTGAACATATTTCCATCGTTGACATCAGCATTTTCTGCTTTGCTGAATTTAATGAAAGCAGGTGTATAGAAAATAGCTACAGTAAGTGCCATTCTTAAACAACCATTATTATAAAAACTATAATAAATGATAATTAATTTGAGTTTCTGTGATGAGGATTGTATCCGACTTTATAAAAAAAAAATTTATCACAGTCATTTGAAAACTCTAATTTTGAGACTTTTTGCGCACTAGAAAAGTGACTTTTATTGCTCAAGACACAGTTCATAAAAGAGACATTGCTTTAGCTGTAAATTACAAAAAGAAGACTGCTATATGGCAAGAGTTGTGATAAGTTAAAGAATAATTAAATTCTAAAATGTTTCGCTTGTAAAAGGTTAAGAATATGTAATAACTTTTGTAGAACATCAAAAAATTTAATTACTACTCTTTAGCTTCAAAAAGATTTATGAGCTCTCATACCAAAGGAACTGAATCAAATCTAGTCAAATGGTCTAAATTGAATGCTCCATTGAATGTAATGCCTATTAAATTTGGTTTAGTAACTGAAAAATCTCAAGTGACCTGATTAAGGACTGAAGATTCAAATTAATAATTTGTACAGTAAGAAAAAAAAAAGCTCATTGAAAATAGAGATTAACTTGATAAATAGAGATTTGGTTTGATGAAGAGAATGATTCAAATGATCAAATGATGAAGAGTAGAGAATTAACATCTACCCAGGAAATAGAACTTATGGAAAAAATGAGGATGAAAATGGAATTAGAAAAAGATAAAAATAAAAAAAGGTTCCATGATGAAAAGCTGGAAATTCTAATGTAGATGAAGGGAGACCTCAAAAAAGCATAGGGATCTATACATAGTCTAATTTATTGTCTCTAAAAGCTCAGCTTTCAAACAAGTAAAAGTGGATCATATTTTTGTTTTAATCCAAGACATAAAAACTGTTATATAGTTATGCTAATTTGATCACAAAACATTTATATTCATGGCATATTGATAGAAATCTCTGTACAGAAGCCATACAACATCTTGAAGAGATTGTATCACTCCTAGGTCTATATAAAGTCTTATTTCTTAATCTGGATGACAAGGCTAGGTTAAAAAAAGTAGTTTTTATAGAAAATATCTTTATACATAAAAAAAAAAAAAAATTGTTTCAAGTGTCAATTAGTCTGATTGCTTTAAGCAAGCAGACACCTTTACTTATGCATACAGAATATCAAATGACTCTATCAGACCATAGTTGGGTCATTGCCAGTTAACAAAAGTTAACCCCATCTGTATATTCTGCAATTGAAGTGCAAAAAGATAATTAAGGGATGCCAATCTTTGTTGGATACTCTGGCCCCACTTATATTACTATCAAATCTGGAAAATAGTAGTTGTAAAATGCCTTAACTCTTGCCCATGTCATTCTGAGTATAGATGTTCCAGACAAGAATCCTTATTATCAAAAGGTTTTCTTTGTTATTTGTGCTAATTTAGTATATGCTGTGTTTTTGGAGTTTTACTTTATTTAAATGTCTAAGATATTTAAATATCTGATTTTAAAATCATATCCAGGAGCGTGGGATTATGTTATCTTTGGCTGCAAATGCACCTGGAAGGAGTGCATTTAATCAGGTTGAAAGAAGAATAATACTGTTAAGTCATCAACGTTCTGGCCTCATCCTTCCTCATGACCAATAATAAAGTCATTAACAAGATGCTGGTGTTATAATAGATGGTGATATGGAAAAACAAAAATTCAAGTTTCTTGTTGAAACATGTTGTCTCAATGTCTCTAAATGTAATTGTCTCAATGTCTCTAAATGTAATTGTCTCAATATCTCTAAATGTAATTGTCTCAATGTCTCTAAATGTAATTGTCTCAATGTCTCTAAATGTAATTGTCTCAATGTCTCTAAATGTAATTGACTAATTTCTTTTTGTCACAGAAAAATTTTCAAAAAAGTTCCATTTAAAGAAATACTAAAATTATTTATATCATTGCTACCCAGAGAAAATCTCATATTCCAGTTTTCAACTGAAGTTACTCTAAAAGATCAAGCAATAATTAGCAGGACATTATGGTGGCTAAACAGTAACCGAAGAAATGGTTGACCAAGAATTTTTACTAGAATAGTTATTGCACCAGATTTCCATCCAGTATTAATTAGTGTGTATCAGAACAAAATTTTACAATGTAATCAGCAATTTCAAAATACTCTAGAAGATTTGTGATAAATATATGCCGTATATCTTTCCTTAACACATTCAGTTAATAAGACACCAAGAAGAAGATCATCTCTGATTTCAAACTCTAGGCTAGATACAGATAATCTGTATGGAGGAGTTGTCTGTCTAGTGTCCTCCTTTTGATTTTACCTTCAAAATGTACAACTAACATCTTATTAGACATTATATTAATAATATCATTCTGTGTCTGGTCTCCTTCTGCTAACCTCTTCTGACAGATTCTATGCTTAACTTAAGCTCTCTAATTTCTTCCCCCAAGATAGTTTGTTATAAATAAGCACCAGTAACAAAGGGAATTTAATCTGAATTACTGAGGCCGGCTTTTATGCTGGTAAAAGTTGTTGCAGAAATGAGACTTTCCCTGGTTATCTTCTTTGCCATTCAGAAAATCGGTGCATTTTCCATAATATTTCTTTAAAATATTAATAATTTATTCATTTATGCCTATTTTAAGGGTTTTTATTTATATAAGACTATTTTCGAACTAACTTGAGTTGCATGTTTATCTGTTGATTTTTTTCTCTGCAATAAGGTTAAGCTTTGTTGGACCAAACTGCTGCCTCCTGTTTGAGCTTGATTTTTGAAAATTATCATCTTGAGCTGGGACTAAGATTTCTCACTCAACAATTTATCTTGCAGTACCTAAATTAACATAAAATAATCTCAGTTACACACTTTATAAGCTGGATTATTTTACCTAGAGCTGTTTATCTTTCCCCTTCTATTTTTATCAGTATTATAATGCAAAAAAAAAATATTATGATGCAAAAATAATGCAAAAAATGTGGCTTTTTAGTTAACATTTAAAAATGATTAAAACACAATTTTTTTTGGTCAAGAAATTTCTTCAATGAGTTATATGACTCATTGAAAACTCTTGAAGCAATTTTCTGGGACCAGGATAGTGAAAAAGTAGTAAAAATGTTATATGAGTATTTCAAAGTACCCTTGAGGAAGTCAGTTTTGATTTAGAAAATTAGTTTCTCTATGTGTAAAACAAGATATACCTAATTAGGATTCAGCTCTTTTTAATCAAAATAAAAAAGAGCTGAATAAGTACATCATCATTATCATATTGTAGACGTGAACATAATTAGGTTCCTCATCAGAAAAATTTTATCATCATTATAGAGAAAATCAAAGTAATGAAGTTTTTGCGATTATTCAGAGTAAGTATCTTTCTTAATCATAAAGATCATCCTTTGCAAATAACATCTTCTCAGTCCCAAAAACTTGAAAAATTTGATTTGATATACTTGAATCTTTTATCTCTAGCTGAGTTCAGGTACAAGTAATACTAAAGAACAATGCATTTAGTTGGTAGTTAGTTGGTTGGTAGCTTAAAAGTGAGCTAAATAAGTATATAGACTTCTAAGCATTAGAGCTATCTTTTTTCCTATCTGTCTTTATTTTTAACATTTTGTACAAAAATCTAATTGATATAAACTGTTTGCTACTTTAAACAAATGTAATAAAGAAAAAACCCACAATAGACACACTATTTAAACCCGAAAAAAACTAATTATGAATGAGCACAAATATTTTAGAAACATCTTGAGTTTTTGAGACTTGTTTTCCAGTGCAAAAAAATTAAAAAGTACTTGAGAAGTAAAGTATTTAAAATTTACATGTAGCTTTACATGAAACCACTTGAGCACATGTAGCACTCAGGCGTATGAAGTTCTTTTTTAAACTCCCTATGTTTGGTAGAACCAGAAAATGCACTGATTTTTTGCTAACTTTGTGTCACCCCAAAACGTAGGAAGCATTTGTACCTTTTCTTTTTTAAAGTTTTTATCCCATAGTCATATTCTCTTTGATGTCTTTGGATGGTGCTACAGTTACACAAGAAGATATTGAAAACTTTTATGATGCTTGTGATGGAGGCTGTATATTAGAATCAACTCTTAAAAGTGCTTTCTTGAAGGTAAGTTCTGTTTTCATGCAGATCAACAAATTAATTATGTTCTTGTAGAATAGAAAAGAAATCATTCAAACTTATAGTTTTTCAAAATTTTTCAAAATTCCAATTTTTGAGCATATGATTATATAATTTTCTAACACAGGGTACAGGTTGTATATCGGATGGTTTTTGATTATATAAGGTGGTCGTTGTTTATATTAATGTTGTGACCAAAACTAAAAGTTGTAACCAACTTAACTAAAAAAACCCTAATTAACGCATAAAAAGATTTTTAAAAAGTATTTTTTGACTAACAGTAACAATATATTTTTTGCAAATTAAAAATTTAGTCAACTAATTTTAACTAGACTAAAAAGTTAATTGACTAAACTTAGTTAGACTAAAAAGTAAGTCGACTAAATTTAGTTAGACTAAAAAGTCGACTAATTTTTAGTTAGATTAAATTGTTATTCAAGTAATTTTATTTACGCTAAAAAGTTAGTCAACTAATTTAAATTAGACAAAAAAGTTAATTAACTAATTTTAGTTAGACTAAAAAGTTAGTCGACTAAATTTAGTTAGACTAAAACTCTCACCCCTAGTTTATATAGGGTTGTTGTAGGTTATATAGAGTGGTTGTTGTTTACATAGGGTGGTTGTTGTTTATATAGGATGGTTCTTGTTTATATAGTATGGTTCTTCTTATAGGAAATATAAACAAACACTACAATTGGTATAGGGGACAACTGTCTAACCTGTTCTGACATTGAAAAAATAACAACCCTAAACTACCAAGTTGTGGCTATTACTTTCTAAATTCAGATGAAATTTAGAGGTTGCTAAAAAATTTAATAAGTTTTTTTACCAAGTTTGTTTTATTTTATAGTGGAACAGATTAAAAATATCCAATATTTGAATATTTATAAATAAGTACCATTCTAATAATAGTTTTAAGCAAAATTTTTCACAAGTTATAAATACATTTGCCAGTTGTTTAAACAAATATTTTAGTTTTTTTTTTTTAGTTTAAAGTTTTGATTTTTTTATCATTCTAAGTTTACTTTTCAGAATATTAATCAATAATTGAAGTTGATCAATTTTTAGCATGAAAAATTATTTTACAATGATTTTCACGAATGGTTGATGTGCAATGTAGATTTTAGCGCAGTGACCCGATGGCTTTTGGAAGAACAACTTGGGAAGCACAGTGTTAAACATTCTGTTACAAATGATGTGCCTTCATTTTACAACTGTTTAGCAGACATTTCAAAGTGTATGTTTTCATGAGGTATAAACTTATGGTAAGTATGACTTTTGATTTTATGCAAATCAAAACGTCATACTTACCATGAGGCTTATACCTAACATTTTTTAACATCAATTAAATATTACATTATTTCATTATTGCAAATTATTTAATTGGAAATTATTTAATTGCAATGTGTTTAACCTGCTTGGTACTGAATAAAATATGTATGTGATATAAGGATGGCCTGAGTATTTTTAATGTTTAATAGATGGCAGTGTGTTGTCCATTCTCAATTGAATTCAGTACTTTATCAAATACAAGCAAGAACATACATGTACAGTCATAGTACTTTTCATATGGCATGGTCCAACCATACATGTACAGCCATAGTACCAGGCAGGTTAAAAGTAAGTTGCTATGCAATTAGCAAATCAGTTTTTACCTATCAAAGATTTTACATTATAAACAAGGAATGGCTTTTTTTTCTTACTTTGATGATTCAACTAATTTACTTTTTCATATGAAAGAAATTTACTTTTGCATTACAAGTAAAAAGTAAATTATAAAAAAAGTTACAAAAAAATTTACACAATGATGTAAATAATGGAAAAGTAATTTGCATGAAAAATTTATTTAATTTTTTTTTTTATCTAAACAAAAAATAAAACAAAATAAGCAAAAAGTCATCCCTAATGTAAACTATTTTTTGTGTTTGACTAAAAGGTGTTCCTAAAGATCAACTGTCTTACTTGCTCTTCTTCAAATAAATCAGTTGGTTTCTACACTCTGTGAAACTGTAATCCATCTTTTTATGCCTTAAGTAAAGAAGTAATTCAATTTTTAAACTGTATTTAGTGCATGAATCAGATATAGTTGATATTGAAAAGCGGTATTGGCTAATGAAATCTTATTCAAAAACTGGTCGGTTTGATTTTGAGACCTTCAAATTGTTTGTATCTCCTCCATTCCCAGACCTTCACTGTCAAAGTATGTTTTTAATTATATGCTTACATTTAAACGCTTCAGTCAACTGGGGTAACTTTGGCCACTCTTTGTGATTTTGTTTCCTTGCAAATTATTTCTTTTGTTATTGTGATTAGTTCTTTTAACAAATTATTGCCTCATGTAGTTTTTTCTGATCTATTGAATTCAAGTGAACAAAAAAATAATTTTTTAGCAGGGAAACAATATCTCAAATATTGGTTAAAGTTACCCTCAAAGTTAAATATTGGTTAAAGTTACCCTCAAAGTTAAATATTGGTTAAAGTCACCCTCAAAGTTAAATATTGGTTAAAGTTACCCTCAAAGTTGCTATGCCTACCAATGGTACTAATTTTAATCAAATTTTTTATTGTTGTTGTTATTGTTATTATTGTTATTATTGCCATCACAATTAACACTTAATTATTTGTGCAGGTTTTTTCAATTATTTTGATGTGAACAAAGACAACAATATTGATTTGAAAGAGATGGTTTGTGGAGTATCCACCTTTTGTAGAGGTTCCACAACTGAACGACTTAAAGGTTCATTATTTTTGCTAATTTCATTTAAAATCAAAATCATGAAATATTTAACAAACTAGTTTTTAGCTCAATTTTAAAAAGTAATTGCTAAATTTGAGGCAATTTATTGTTTACAACTATTGTTTAATATTTTAGTTATTTGACAAATATCTTTATTATATTTTTTAGCAACTTTCATGATCTTTGATGTAAATCTTGATAAAAATCTATGTAATGAAGAGTTAACTTGCATGCTTTCTACACTTCATGAGATTTATTTAATGTCTCCTGAGAATGTGAGTTAAAATTATTTTTCTGTAACTCTCTTATTTCCTTTTTATTTCCTATTTCTTTCTTTTTTTTTTTTTTTTTTTTTGTCTTTATATTTCTTCTTCTCCTTTCTTTCCTTAATTTCGGCAAGATGTTTAATAAATAAAAAGAATATGATCATTATTTAAAAATAAAGCTAATGAACTAATGAGCTCCAAATAATAGTATTAAACTTGTCTATAGACTTTTGCTTCTACAAAGGCTCAGTGTTTTAACTTTTTAAATTATTGGAAAAATGCTTGTGGAACATACACATTTTTTAAAAATGCTAAACTATCTATATTTTCGGAGTATTTTTAGGAACTAGCATTTTTAATATATTAATAATCTTAAATTCAAAAAAGTTTTTTTAAGAGTTCTTTATTTTTGAGAAGTAAAACCTGAAAACTTTTATAAAATACCAAACAATAAAAGTTTTTTTAATTTTTACCCCATGATTGTTTTAAAAATTTCTTTATGTCCTGGAGTAGTTTCTGTAACCTTTTTTATTTTTACTCCCTTTAAACATCTGCTATCTCCTCAACTGAGATATGTTTCTCTTATCCAGATTCTGTCATAGTTTCGTTTCACAAAAAATATAGAATTTTGACAGCTTTGCACTTGTGTCTGTGATCTGTCATTATTTCCAGCTCCACTGGAAATAAGGAAATATTTTTTAATTTCTCCTAGAATTCTATTGCTAAAGAAGAGGTTATTAAAGGATTGGTTCCTGATGAAGTAACTTTTGTTTACAATTTTTTACTTTTTAATACATGCAGACACATTTTTTAAAATAATTGATTTAAAATATTTCATGAAAGATATGTGGTGTGATCTTTTAAAAATCCTTATTTTAATTGGTGTATTTTATCTTTTCTCTTTGAAAAATGATTTTAGTATATATTTTGTATATTTTTTGAATTTTTAACACAAAACAAAAATGATTTTATTGATAACAATTTTTGCATTTAGTGTTTATGTACTTAAAGTTACTTCTAAAATAAAAATATTGCAAAAATTAGATTAGCTTCCATTGAATTCAAAAAAAAAAAAAAAAAAATGCTCATACACCATTAAGAAGCACACTATGATCATACACCATGATTTGCATACATCATGATTTTGCATACACCATGATTTTGCATACACCATGATTTTGCATACACCATGATTTTGCATACACCATGATTGCATACACCATGATTTTGCATACACCATGATTTTGCATACACCATGATTTTGCATGACTTTGATAATCAAGTATTTTCTTATTTTTCTTTTGCCTCAGTTTACTAAATGCAACTATAAGATTTGAAAAAAAAGAAAAAGTGTATAATTTGCAATCTCAATTAGTTATAAAAGTGTATAATTTGCAGTCTCAATTAGTTTTCCAAATTAGTTATTTCTGGGTATATCTAAGTGAGTATCTAGCCTTAAAGGAGAAGATTCTATTCAAATATGCATTATGGTTCCTCAGATATTGTTGTTATAAAGTTGTAAAGTTGCTCTAGCATTGATTTTTTTTCAGGCAAATCAAATTACATTTAATGAATTTCGACTATGGGCATCTACAAGTTCACATATTCATGAATTTTTGTTGCTTATATTCCAAGTAAGACTGCAAAACAATATTTTGATGTGTATTTACAATATTTCTTTAAAATTTGTTTTTTCTTTCTTTTTTCTTTTTTCTTCTTTCCTTTCTCTTCTTTCTTTTTATTAAAGTCTTTTGGAGTATGTTATCTGAGGACTGTATTTTATACTAAATTAATGAATTTAAACAAAATTAGACTAATAAATCAGGATAAAGGTTCTAAAAAAATCTCAAATTTTGTTGCATTTTTTTGTTAAATGCTTTAAAATTGTAAGATGTTCTCAAAAGATATGATAAAGCTGAAGGCTTCACAAGATGCAGTGTAGGATTATAATTTATAAAACTTTAATGACCTTGTATGCAGTATTATACTGTTGAATAAAATTTTTTTTATTTTCAACCCTAAAAAAAAAGCTATAGTGTGGTCAGCAACTGAACAACACCATATTGTCTACTTTGCAGTTTTATGAATTGCAGTATTCAGTTTAAGAATGAGTTTGAAATCAATTCATAAAGCACATTCTTGTTGTAAAGAAATTGAATATCTGTCATGTTGTTTTAAATTAGATCTGCCATATTGTGTTTGGATTGAAACCAGCATTAAAGGAAGAAGAGGGTCTGATAGTGAGGTAAGTTAGATTATCTTTAAAAAAAAAGTTTTCAATTTTATTAATCAATCAATTTTACTTAGCTATAATCTTAATGATTGGCTGTTTTTTTTTCAAGCAATTGGGGTTTTTTACAATATCTTATTCACCTTAGACGCTGGTTGGAGCGTGATACAACAGAAGGGCTTAATCCAAATTCCTTGTATTATATAATATCAATGGATTGGTGGAAGACTTGGATGAATTATGTAAATTATATGGTATATAATTAAAAATATTTGTATATATAATTTTTTCTTAGAAATTAAGAATCCCATTTGAAAGTTAGAAGAATTAGGTAAAAGTTATATAAAGTTTGTTAAAAAAAAAGTTTATAGAATATTATTTTAGATTGGTGTCCTGAAAAAAAAAAGATTAAAATAATCATGATTTATATTATCATGATTCCTGAAATCATGATTTATGCATTTACACTTTATTTCATTAGTTTATATTTTGATGATAGGAAAATGTTTGAAGTAGGCATAAAGTATTAATGAGCAGTAAAAATATAAAAATTTGTTTGTAAAATATATGTACAATATATACAAAATATTTGTATAATTAGCATAATTGTTTCTATCACTATTATTTCATAATTCCTGTTTTTTTTTGTTTTGTTTTGTTTTTAATTCTTTCTATGTAGAAAACTTCTGCAGAAAGCAACTCTCAAAGAAGTGTGGAAAGTTTGCAGAGTGAAGTTGTTCTGTCATCTTCTAAAGTCTCTTGTAAGAATGAAGGCTCTCATGAAAACTCTCCAAACAAAACACCTCAGAAGAATACAATGCGCAATGGTAGTGCAACAAGAGTTGCACCTGTGAAACCAGGATGTATTGATAACACTCAACTTTTAATTCCAGCTGATAGCAGAAAAGTAAATATTATTGCGAAGAACTATTACTGTTAATTTTTGGCCTTATTTCTAAATGACAACTATAATTTTGTTTTACTTTATATTCAAAACATTTGTTTACACAACTCATTGAATGTAAAAGTACTGTATGTAATATCACTTAATTTAACCATTTTTAAAGTTAATTCCAGCTTTTTATTTAATTGCTTAATCTTTTTTTTGGTTTAATTTAACTATCAACATCAAACATTGATAAATTTTATTAACACTCTCTGCTGTTCCTACAAAAATTATGATTTATACTTGAATGAAAAATGATATCTTGTTCCCATTGTAACAGCTTGTGATATAGTTTTGTTAATAAAAACTATTTCTATTTGCTTAAAGTTTAATGACAATTGAATGTTTAGTTACGCTATGTTAAATGGCTTTAATGGAATTTAAAAAATTTCTTCTTTTTTCTTTTTAGTTAGTAGTGCTAACTGGTGAGGGTGGAAAGTTAAAGTCCAATCAGTTGCTAATACTAGGTATTCATTATGAAGTTGTATCTGAGCCGATATGGAGAGCCTTACTATCCTGGTATGGAGCAAATGTTGCATTACCAAGAACAGTATGTCAACTTGTCTTTTGCATTAAATAGAAATGCTAAACTTTATTTAATTAGATAGACATGGTAATTTAAAAGATTTTTATATAAAAAAACAAAACAATTTTAGGTCATAAAAGTACCAGGCTCTAATGATGCAGTTCTTGAACTTTATCCAATACAAGTCTATCTCTATAAGCATATGCAACCGTTAAAAAGTTCAGTTTTTAATAACTCTGTCAATATTAATCATCTAATAAGTATGGTCTCTGGTAATAATGACAATGGTTATGCAAACCCGGATTCATCTACAATTATGCCCAGACGATCTCTTGCTTATACTGCATCATTTAGCCGTAAAAATACTCTAAAACAGGTTCACAAATTTTTCTTTTTACTTGTTAATTTTTCTTTTGTTATTAGACTTTTTTTCTTTCATAAAATTTTTCTTTGTTATAAGGATTCTTTTTTATTGATGTTTTACAAATAATTTTTCTCATAATTTATAATTTATTTAATCTATAAATTCTTTTTGTTTTTTTTGTTTGTTTATAAAGATCTTGGAGTTTATAAGTTCAAAGATGAAAGTGAATCTTGATGATTTGCGATTGTGGAAAATACATGAGGTAAGTAATTTAAAGGATTATTTTATTTATCATATGGCTGGCTTGTAATAATTATGATTTTTTTTATAAGTGCCACTCATTTTAATGTTTAACAAGTATAATCATGTTCTATGTAAACTTGTTTTTTGTGCAGCGAATGCAATATTACAGTTCTATATCTTCTCTTCTATGAATAATTCTTCTCTACCAAAGTTTTGCATTCAATTTATACTTGCTCATAATCCATAAATATCCCTCAAATACCATTCTTATAAAAAAAAACAACTATATTTGTAAAAATTGCTAGATTAAAGCCAGTAATACAAGGAAACTATGTAATGACAATTTTTTCTACAACTTTGCACAATTGCTTCTGCACAATTAAACTCCTCTCTGATCCTTGGGATCATATTTGATTCAAAGCAGCTCTTAATTTTGTGAACATCATTTGAATGGTCTCTTTTGCAGATCTAAATACCAGACACTGCTTCTGGTAATCTTTGCCAAACACAAGAAACATATTAGATCTGCAAAAAGGGCTACTTGGTCATCATCACTCATCTTTTGCTACTGACACAACTCATATGCTGTGTAGGCATCCAAATCAAGAGCTTGCAAGGCATCCTACATTTTCTTTGCATCTTTATAGTCTACCACTCCTAAGCTATTGTAGACTGCATAAGCATCACTTGCAATAATACAAGGTAAAGCACTGTCAACTTACACTTGTCTTGCATCTCTGCAATCACCTTGGTTTGCTGCAACTAAATTGTGGCATTGAACGTGCCATTTTATTTTTCCGAAATTTTCAAAGATGACTTCATTACATACCCAGTTGGATTGTTGTTTTCTCACAGCAAACACAATGCTACAAATCTAAATCTTCTCTTTTATCAAAAGCTTGTCAAAAATTTTAGGATCAGCTCATAATCCATAAAAATCCCCCAAATACTGTCATAAAAAAAAAAAGAAACGCTCAAACTATATTTACAAAATTTCTAGTTAAAAGCCAAGGAAACTATGTAATGTCAATTTTTTCTACCACTTTACATGATTGCTTCTGCGCAATTTCTCTACAATTTTACAAGATTGCTTCTGCAAAAATACAGGCTTGTAAAAAGTATTTTGATATATTTTAGTGCTTTTTAGGAATATATCTGATCATGAGAATAAATTACTCTTTTAAATTTGCATATTTGGGCCAGATTTTTGATCACTTGTCTCACTTGGTAGTGGGTTTTAATAGTTTTGGATATATTAGTTGTCCTGTCAGATTGCTAATTATTTTCAGTCTTCACTCAATGCTTTTAATTCTCCCTTTGTTAAGCAACCATTAAAATCTAGCACATTTAAAAATACATTTATAATTTGTTTACAAACTTATTGCAATTAAATAGTTCAACAGAGGAAGGTATAGGTAGAAAATTTGGACAAGAATAAAGCCAAGAAAAATGTGATCCTTTAGAATGAGTTTTTTTTAGTGACATTCTTTATTTTACAGGTTTTTATTGTAATTAAGTAATAAATTTACAGGTTATTATTGAGTAATAAATTTAGACTTTAAATTTCATTTATTTTTATTTCATGAAAATGGAATTTTCAGAAAGATTTAATTCTTCTGGAAGAAGAAGAAAAGTCAGTTGAAGATCTAAAACTTAAAGATGGAAGTCAACTCCTTATTGAAAGTAGGTTTTTTAATTTTGATTTTGATTCTTACTTTCACGTGATTTTAGGCATCATAATCCATCATGTGATTATATTATAGTTGCAAAATAAATTTATTGTTTCTTTAGTTCGAAACCAGGACTTAAGTTGGCCTGAAGAAATGAATGTTTTAGTTGCTACTCAAAATTTCAAAGAGCGCTCATACACAGGTAGTCACATCAGTAAAAAAGATTTGATACTTCAAGTTTTAAAAACAAGTTTAAAAAATACTTTAAATCATTTATTATTTCTTTAATGTTTAAATTTAAAAAAAAATGTTTTAAAAACTGTTTAAATTTTACTTCAGACACACAGATATATATATATATATATATATATATATATATATATATATATTTATATATATATACAGCTGCGGACAAAACTACGTGAACGATTGCAAATAGTTTTTTTTAATGAAATTTTCAATGTCTTAAAATAAGTTTATAGTTTAATACTATATATGGTTGGATAGAGCGTTTTTTGCTCTATAAGACTGTGTAAAGTGTATTCTCTAATAATTTGTTTAAAATTAAACATATCTAAATGTTCAAAAAGCATCAAATATTTAATATATATATACAAATATATATATATATATATATATATATATATATATATATATATATATATATATATATATATATATATATATATATACTCTAATCTTGACCACGCATACAATATTTAGTTGCGACAACTTGCCCACGACTTGACAAATGATTTTGAAATGTTCTCAAAACATCTTAAGAGCTGTGACCAAGTTGTCGCAAATAAATACTTTATGCGTGGTCAAATTTAAAGTGCAATCGCACACCTTTCCCGACCAAGCCTGTATATATATATATATATATATAGAGAGAGAGAGAGAAAGAGAGAGAGAGAGAGAGAGAGAGAGAGAGAGAGAGAGAGAGAGAGAGAGAGAGAGAGAGAGAGAGAGAGAGAGAGAGAGAGAGAGAGAGAGAGAGAGAGAGAGAGAGAGAGAGAGAGAGAGAGAGAGAGAGAGAGAGAGAGAGAGAGAGAGAGAGTTATGACTTTTTTGTGACCTCATATTCCTGGGTCATAGATCAATAAAACTTTTTTCAAAACTCATGAAGAACTGAAGAAAACCAATGAATGGTAGTTCTTCTTGGTTCGTTTGAAAAAAAAGTCTTTGTAACTGAGTGATGATCCTCTTTCTTCTTTCAGTGTTCACATTCATAGTGTCCACTACAATTATCTTTATACTCTTCCATAAATTGCATTCATCGAGAATGGCTGTTATGCCTTTGACAACATCTGCTTCTCCATCTGGTAGATCTAATACTTGTAACTAAACTTCTTTTTGTTCATTCTTCAACACTAACACTTGATATTCTTGGTGATTAATATGTTTACCATCAAAATTGAATGACCAGTTTTAAAAATATAATGTTCTCTTCATTTTTTCTCTAAGTGTAACAGCTTCTTTATTAGTGGATCTGAATATGCGTGACTGTGAAGGTGTCTGAACATTGATCCCATCTTTAGACAACTGTTGGTAAATGGTTGTTACTTTTCTGGTTGACAACTTTAAAGATGTTACTAATTTGATAACACTTTTGACTTTCTTTTGTACTTTTTGCTTGTACTTATGGACTGTTCTTCAGAATTTTTTTCTCACGTAAGCCTTCAAACTCTTGTTCTTGAGTGCTTTTCTGACAAGGAAACAACTGCATTCCAACTTTTTGGCAAGATCTCTTTGGGTTTGGCATGGATTTTTTGTAATTGACCAGATGATTAAGTACACTTTTTTTTTTATCAACAAGACTTTCTTCCTTTGACCGCCTCTTTTTCTTTCGATAGTTTGAGTCTCCTTGTATCTTTCAAATAAGTCTCCAACTGAAGATTTGGAGACTTTTGACAATTTTGCAATTTTTGAATGTGAGGTTGGATTTTGAAGAAAAATCTCCAAAACTTTTTTCTGATTATTCAATTGTTTACTCATTTTGGATTGATAAACTGATGGCATTAGTAAAACACCAATACAATTAAATATATGTATATAGAACGTCATTATAAAAAAAATTTGGAATTAATTCATTAAGTATTTCTCAAGTTATTGCTAATTACATCTGACAAGAAAGTTTTGAGCCCAATCAACATGACACAGGAAATAAATCATCTCAAGAAATTCAAAAATTCATAACCCCAATATATATTATATATATATATGTATATATATATATATATTTATATATATATATTAAAAAGAAGTAGTTAAAAATATTGAATAAAACTTTTTTTGAGTTACTAAAAAATTCTCTCCTCAAATAACAAAAACTAAAGTATACTGAATGAAGACTACAGAGGAAGACCCACAGTTGTCCACTTTTTCTTCTTTTAAGAAAAATGGAATTTTGTGTTTGAAGTTGTGGTATTGTGTAGAAATTTTAGTAGCATTTTATTTTAAACATTTTAAATTGAAAGCAGCTTTTTATGAAAATTGATTCAACCCCCTGATATATAGTTATAGTCCTCAAGTTACTAAGCCATAATACATGTTCATTTTATTCATTTATAATCAAGAAAACCATTTTGGACATCTGTTATCTTTCTTTGATATTCCTATCATTTCAACTACTAAAGCACACAATATTTTTGGGACTTTCCGGCTTCATTTTTTTTAATGATACATTATTTAACACACACAGTTTTGCCAGTCAGCCTTTTAAGATTCAACTTATTCTGACTTGTAGTGTGAAATTTGCTTTATTTTTGATTCCTGGCTGCTGTTGTTGTCTTGAGGCAGTTGTTCAAAGAATTGTTTGTTTTGCTCACTCAAAAAATCTATCAGCATTAACAAGTCTTTAAATTTTACTCTGGAAAGACACAGAGGAGATGTGTAGGTCCGCTTTGGATGATCAGACAGTTCTGTCTGATCCAAAGAGAGTTCTGTCTTGATCATCCAATTTTATGCTTACTTCTTTAACTATTTTATTATTACCTATTCTTTTGTATTACAGGTTAAAAAATATTGAAAAAAAAAAAAAAAAATCTAATGTTATGAGTGATTTTTCCAGGTCCAAATACAAATATTTATATCTTTAATGAGTAAGTTTTAATTGCTCAATTACAGGATTTTTTTTTTATGAATTGTAAAAAGGTCTTTAGATACTTTTCATTTTTTTTGTTTTCAAAATACTTGTTTTAAAACAACAAATGTTTTTAGTCAACCAACCTGTAGCTTCAAGGCTTTACCTAATTCTCCTGACAGTTTTCTGTCATGTTGTATATAGATGAATCCCTTGATGCACTCATCAACTCGAGTAGACCTATGATCTCTAATAATATTCATATAATATTTATTACAAGGATGATAAATTTCTGCTTTTGCTAAATTTCTGCTCTATTGATGCCAAACTCATTGAACAGAAATGAGAGAGGCTGTATCCTATTCATTTTTTGTTTTCAACAAGTTGAAATGAGAAGCTGTCCTTGTGCTCTCATTTTTGGTAAAAATCTGAAAATATTTCAGCATCTTGGTTAATTGTGAATTATGCCCATGAAAAAATTGTAGCAATGTAGCCTATTTTTAAACACCTCAATAGTCTCTGAAAATGGTGGTTTTTTGCTTGTATATTGTCAGAAGTATTAGGTAAGCACCAGTGCATGATGAATAGAAAGCAAACATGAAAAGTTTTTCAATTGGACAACTGTAGTTTTTCCCCTGTACTCTTCAGATATAATAAATTAAATATAAATATACTAAACAAAGTAAATAACATATAAGATGATAAATGTTAGTTCAGCTAGGACTTGTATTATTTAGAAATTAGTTAATGCAAGCATACCATTGGTAAGTTTTGAATTGCTATGATTGCAATATTGACCCATTAAAATTTAAAAGATTTTTTTTAGGTTTATTGGAAAAAGGAGCAACAGGCCTTCATAATCTTGGAAACACCTGTTTTTTGAACTCTGCAGTGCAGTGCCTTAGTAATACAAATCCATTAACTCAATACTTTCTGTCAAAGATTTTTTTATATGAGCTTAACAAGTAAGAATTTTGTATTACTTTTATATGTTTTTTTAAAGGTAAACAAAAATAGTATTTTAGGAAATTAGTAAAGTATATATATATTATAGTAAAGTATATCCTATAGTAGTATATATGATAATTTTTTTTTTTTGTTATTATTTTTTTTTTGCTATCAAATATTTTGTTACAATTAAAATTAGGATCATTATCTTTTTTGAGTTTTCATAAAAATTTAGACTTCAGTTGGATCATTTTAAACCAATAAAATGCACCATAGTGTACCAACTCACTTTTACAGTTTCTGAGTTCGTAATTGAAATGCGAACACTAAATTGTAATCTAAATCACCTAGAAGAAACTATGTTGCTTAACCAATCATATTTTATGAAACTATGTTGCTTAACCAATCATATTTTATGAAACTATGTTGCTTAACCAATCATATTTTATGAAACTATGTTGCTTAACCAATCATAGAAAGGTTTTCAACACTGTGAGCCATAGTTATTGTACACAAAAAAATTACATACAAAACCATTAAAAAATGTAATTTTTTTTTGACTTAGTTTTATATGTTTTAAGACGATCCAATTAGGTCAGCTTTGTTTAAAATATACCTGGAGTCTTGAATGTTGTAAAAACATGGAACCAATAGTAAAACTGTTGAATGCCTTAAGTTTTATAACAAACAAAATTTTATATAGAACAAATCGGTTGGGGATGAAAGGTGTATTGGCAAAAAAATATGGTGACCTCACTGCTGATCTTTGGAGTGGTCTTTACAGGAGTATAGCCCCAGTTAAACTGCGTGTAAGTAAACTCTGGTGTTTAATTTCTTTTTCCACTGCAATTTTCTTATGTATTTGTCAATTCTATTTTTTTGTTTGTCCTAATTGATGCTGGTGTTTTTCTTTAAAAACTGTTTCTTTAAATGCATCTTCATTTTAAAATATTTTAAGAGAGTTTTTTTTTGTTAATACCTCAATCTCTTTAGTTTTTTTTAATTTCTTTTAGTTTACAATAGGCAAATATGCACCTTGCTTCAATGGATTTCAACAACATGATTCACAAGAACTCCTTTCGTTTTTACTTGATGGACTGCATGAAGATCTCAACAGGTTTGTAAATTGTTAATTTATGCATAAGGATTTATAAATTGTTAATGCATAAGAGTTGATAAAGATGAAATAGTATCATCTTAAATACAATGTAAATTGTTGTTTCATAGAGTTCATGACAAACCTTATGTTGAGCTCAAAGATAGTAATGGGAGACCCGATGATGAAGTTGCTCATGAGGTTTGTTATCAATACTAAAGCATTTATAAACATGAATTACTAGTTAAACTAATACATTTTGATTGGATTGCATTCTGTAACCTTCAGGTAAATAAAACTCTTTATGAGATTTAGTAACTTAAAAATCTTACAAAATGTAACTTAATTCCATTCTTAGGCTTGGGAGAATCACATAAAAAGAAACCAATCAATTGTTGTGGATTTGTTCCAAGGACAAGTAAGATTTTACATTTAAGTTTATTATTGTGTGTGTGTGTGTGTGTGTGTGTGTGTGTGTGTGTGTGTGTGTGTGTGTGTGTGTGTGTGTGTAAACTTTAATGCGTGATTGTAAATTTGATTGCAAAATATTTCTGCGACACTTTGCAGGCTATTAAATTTATGTCAACTTTCTGTAATGTGTTAACATTTTTGTGACATGACAACTTTTTGTGATGTATCAACTTGCATTACAACAAAGTAAAAAAAGAAAATTGAGTTCATATTAAAATTAGTAAGCAAACTTTTATTTCTCAGCTGAAATCTCAAGTGCGATGTTTACATTGCCAGCATATAAGTGTACGTTTTGATCCATTCATATTTCTTTCTTTGCCTCTTCCTCTTGAAAGTTTGATCCACCTTCAAATTCCAGGTATCTTTTTGAATCTTTTTTCTTATTTAAAGTAATTTTTATGTATACTTATCATTATTTTTATTTAGTTACTTAATTTATATTCCTTAAATAAATCCAAATTTGTGTTAATTTTATTTAGTCAGCTGATTTTAATCAATAAAATCTGATATAACACAGTGCATTATTATTGTTCTCTTACGTAAACAGGGTTTTTTAAGTGGCAAGACTAGGATTATCTCTGTACATTTTTATAAATTTTGATGAATTTTAACTATTCAAAGAAACGTGCTTTATATTGTCTGTAATATAAAGCATAGCTTATCTGTTTACAGTATTAAATTCATAGAGTTTGTCTATCTAAAAGAGTCTCTTCTTCTAAAATTAGATCTTTACTTCCTTACACATATCTTTTATCATCAGAGTTAAAGAATTTCTGACAGTCTATTGGTTATTTGACAATCTATTGGTTATTTGACAATATATTGGTTATTTGTTACTTCTTTTAAGATTTTTGGAGTTATAGTATATCAGAGACATATTTACTAAAATATTCTGTAGTAAATATGTTGCATATATATAATGTAGTTTGTATTCTCTATAGTATTATATGTACAGTTGTATAACTGAATATAATTTGCAAATGATTTTATTAAAGGTAAATTTCTAATTTCAAATTTTGGCATTAAACATTAAATTGGTGTAGTAATCTTTAGTCTTTTGTTGGTGTAGTGATTGACAACTTTAGAATTTCATTAATCAAATTGATGATTTTTTTTTAAGTCTCCTGGAATTAAGTAAACTTAAAATAGTTTGTTTTTATAAATTTTTCTCAAAATTTCAAAAGATCTTATGGAGATGGCTTAAAATGATGTAAATGCTATATTCACTCAACTTTATTGTGATATTTACATGTGATATTTTATGCTCTGTTTAGTCTAATTAGTTTTAAATTGGCATGATTTATGTTGATGATGTATGATGATGTTAAAAATAAAAGGGTATTCAACTGAAAAGTAACATTTTAGCATAAAGCTGAAGTTTAATTATATATTAAAGAATATTAAAGAATGTAAATTTAAAATTAAACAAGCTTTGTCTTAAAAAGTCTTTGGAAATCATTTTATTCTTAAACCATGTTTACAAAATAATTCTTTTAAAAAGAAGTGAGCATTTGACAATTCTCTTAAACTAGAGCAGCATCAGTAGGGCCATTCTGTATAACAGTTTTATGATCTCATGCCAAAATAACCATAAATTGTCTACTTCCTTTGCTAAAGAAAGTAGACATCTCCATCTTCATGTTTGCAGAGAAACCTGATCTCCACCTTGATGTGTGTAGAGAAACCTGATTATTCAGTATTTAAAAAACCCAACAGTAGCTGCTTTTTTTTATCCACAGTTCCTTTTTTAATTCTAAATGTAAATCATTTTACCCCCTTGCTATGTTTACCCTTTCTAGGTATTTAACTTAGATTTCAATTATTTTATGTTCTAATACACGTTGCAATCTTTGCCAAAAGTAACCAACTCATCAATAATTCAGTAACAGAATTTATGAAACTGTTTTACAGACTTATTGATTATTCAAAACATTTATCCTGACTCATCATCATCATCATCATCATCATCATCATCATCATCATCATCATCATCATCATCATCATCATCATCATCATCATCATCATCATCATTGTCATATTTTTTATTATAATTTTTTTTTCTCTTTGTCAAGTTCAACTAAAGTTTAACGACTTGATATTTTTTTAATAGACAATAAATAGACTTCAAAAATTTAGCACTGGCATTATAAATAATTTTGTCATAAAATAGTTACTCTCTTTTATTAGTCTTTATTCTCTATATTCATTGTTATTGTAATTTATTATTATAGTTACTAATATTATTGATATACATACACTATACATGTTATATTGGTGTACATACATGGTACATATTTTTCCATTACTGTTATTATTATTAATACAACTATTGTTGTTGCTCTTAGTAATAATCATTTCTAATATTTAATTTTATTTAAAAACTAATTTTTGCTAATATTTCCATTATCAATGAAATATTAGTAAAATTAATTTTTGTTGTTATTGAAGTCTTCAAATTTTTTTATAGTGTTTTTGTCCAGTGGCAAACCAGTGCGGAAGTATGGCTTGCTTTTACCACATGATACAACTATTGCTGTGGTAAAGAAAGAGTTATCAAAAAAGTGTTGCGTAGAGAACTTACTTTTGGTTGAAGTAGTTGGAGGAAAAGTGCAGGTATAGGTTGTTTATGTAAAATTTATTTAGTTTTAAGTTTGTTCTTTTTAATCTAATGCTTTTGTTTTGTGTTTTTATTTTTCAGAACTTTCTCTTTGACTTCCAGAAAATTCGTCCTATCTTTGCTGCTAATATATATGCATATGAAGTTGATGCTGTTACTGTAGCATATTTCCATAAAACATTTCTAACAACATCTGATGTAAAGACTACATCTGATGTAAAGACTACATTTGATGTAAAGACTACATCTGATGCAAAGACTTCATCTGATGTAAAGTCTATATTTAACATTAAAAGTGTAAAATCTACAATGATGAACCCCACTTATGTGGTGGATACTTCAGAAGTAGGAGATACAAAAAAGAAATTTTTTAAAAACATAAAACCGAAATTTCGTTTGAATAAAAATGTAGATAAAATCTATCCATCAAAAGATACTGTAATGAACAATGAATCTGCAAATACTCATACGTCTTTTAAAACGTATGATGCTCAAAACAAATTCCAGTCTTTTGATTCTGTGGATAGCACTAGTCAAAATGGTTTAAATTCACTGGGTAGTACTACAGACTCAGATAAAACTGAACCCAGCTTATCAGATCTTTGTATTGATCCCCCACTAGAAATACAAGGCACTTTAAATACTACTTTCTCACCATCTCGTACAATAAGCTCATCTTCAGTGGAGTTAGCAAATGATTTTATTCAAGGTGCTTTTGTGATAGCTATGAATAGAAAAATGGTATTGCGGTGTATTATGTATTTTTAGATTTATTATTGCTCAATTTGTTTTACTTTTATAAAAATATACCAAAATATATTTTACAAATATTTCAATACAGTTTTCTGAATTATTAAGTATTTAAAGTTTTTATTTTTGCAGCTTCAATCCAATACATATTTTGTTTCATGGCAAAAATTTCGTCCAATTATCTTTGGTTTACCTGTTTTATTCTCTTGTTCAAAATGCATGACAAATCAAGAGGTTTATGAGCGCATTTGGTTGCAAGTATCTCGCTGTATAGATGGCATTGTTTTTAAGAAAGGGTAATTTCTACATTATTGTTAACACCTAAAATCCAATAAATCTTTCGCGAAGCATCTTGAAATGTTATTTTTAAATTGTGATTTAAATCAAAGTAAATAAAGCCTTTGTTTATCCAGCAAATTATCCAGTGAATTTATGTATATTGTAAGTCTTTTAATTGTTTCAGTGAATACCCATTTAAAATCAAAGCTGTAAACAAAGATGGTAGTTACTGCTGTTGGTGCCCTTGGTACAAGTAAGTAGTGTGTTTCTTTCAGAATCTTTGATTTAACTGGAGATTTGTATGTAATTAGTAATATTGGAACAATTGATATAAGATTGAATAGTAATAGTTATGCAGTCTGTTAAAATAGCTTGTACTACACTCAATCCTGACATTCTTTACAAATGCATCTTATGTGCAGATAAGAGTGGCCTAAAAAAAATATTATACACACCATCTACATCATGGCTACAACATATCAAATAACTTTAAAAAAAAAATTATATTTTATAAATATTTTATAAATTTTTTTAAAACTTTCCCTTCTTAAAATCTACTAATGTTACTAATAAATATATAGTTTTAAATAATAAGTAATAATGTTCAATGGAACTTTAAGAACAGTTTTCTTTTTTTTTTTTTAATGAATATAAATATTTTATCTTAATACAAAAGTTTTCAATTAAATCCTGAGAAACATGATGAATTAATGTCAACTTTGTAAATAAATTCCTTACTTTTCTTGACATTTTTAATGGGGTCGTTAGTACATTTCATCAGTATGTTATTGGTTATATTATGTTCAGTTTAAGAAGAGTTTAAGAATGATTTAACAGCATTCAAGGATGTTTTCAGTCTGAGTAAGCAGTATCTTCAGCTTGCTGAATCTCTGCTGAAAGGCATGAAGTGTGATGTTTGGTATTTAAACCAGGAGCTTGTTGTGATGGCTGTCATGATACAGATGATCATGACAGCACAGATGATCTTCATGAGGCCATTTCAGACGTTGATGTTGAAAAGAAGGAGAAAAAGAAAGTGTTAAAAGAACTTTCTAGCTCCAAGGTTCATGAAAATCCAAAATGCTAAGACAGTTACAAAGGGTGATTTTTTACGATCAGATCACCTTAAACCTTTTGCAAAAAAAATTGAACATCCAACTGTGCACAGAAGAATATAAAATTGATTCAGGATTTTATTATATTGCATAGAAAAGGAGATATAAAGATTATTTGTTTTTTGATTGCTTCTTTGTCATTGACATATATAAATTCTTTTTTAAATTCTTAACTGTTTTCTTCTTAAAAACTGTTACCTTTATAGGTTTTGTCGTGGGTGTGTTATCCCATGTGACTCTGATTGCTTTGCTTATGCAAGTTCCTATTTGGCAATTGATTGGGATTCTACTGTTCTTCACCTGTACTACCAACAATCTCAAGAGAAGGTAAAAAAAAAATTTTTTTTATAAATATTCGTGCAGGGTTTCATGAAGGTTAATCTACTATTTATTAGTGATAACTAATAGTGTTTCATAAAGTGAATCTTATATCTCTGATAAAAGTTAGTTTATCAGTAATTTTCTATCGTAATTAAGTCAGTTATGTTTTGGAAAATTTAGAACTTTAAGATAAAGAATTGTCAAAAATTGTAAGACTGATCAATTTTGATAACAGGCTCCCTGGTGTTTTCTATTTGAATTAGTCAACTAGATGAGACCAGGTAATCAAAGCCATCAAACTGTTATAAAGTACTGAAACAAGTCTTTCCATTTTTCCAGCAGTTTGATGATGATGCAAGCGTTGAAGAGAGTCTTTCTCTACTGCGTGAACCGGTATGCTTAGACACATGTTTGAAACATTTTACAGAAGAAGAAGAATTAGGGGAAGATGAAACATGGTAAAACTTTCTATTTTTACTAACATTTAATATCATGTTTTTGCAAACAATTAACATCGTTTTTAAACCCAAAAACATCTATTATGACTGTTTTTATGCTCAGGTATTGCTCCAAATGTAAAACACATCGTAGAATAGCAAAAAAGTTTGATATATGGAAATTGCCACCTATTTTAGTGAGATATTATTTATGTCGTTTTATTTTGCCGACAATTAATTCCTCATATCTCATTTGCTTCCTGTTTCCTTGCCAATATTTTCTCAGGTCATCCATCTCAAGCGATTTCACATGTTAAATAATCAATGGGTAAAATCCAATAAGCAGGTGCGTTTTCCATCTAATTCGTTTGACCCATCAACTTATATGGCAAAGAGCAGAGCCAAAACAAATTCCTATATATCTTGTAATGTAAGTACCTTCTATTTTAAATATTGGATTTTTTTTTTTTCCAAAAAAACTTGATTTCTATTCGTACAATTCTAAAGATGTCAGCAACAAATTATTTAGGATTCTTTAAAAATTCACTTAAGAATGTTATTCACTAGAAATTATTAGACGATGCTCGTTGTATGTCAGTAATTGATATAGACAGCTGCGAGATAAAAAGTAGCTCAGAAATTGTAGAATCGAATTTGCAATTAAATGGGTGTGACCCGAAAAGCACGAAAGATAGCGCTGATAACTGTTATAACCTTTATGCAATATCAGTATGATTTTTTTTCTTTTGTTGTTAAATTTTCAAACCGTGCTTGTTTTTATTTGTTGTTATTATTTTAAACATTTTAAAAAACACTTCAGATATATTTATGGTTTTCTACAGCTGTTATATTGGAATTTTGTACCCATTAATACTGATTTATCTTATGAGTTAAATGTTCTTGATGATTTTTTTATTAATTATATGGACAGCGTGATGTAATAGGAGACGTTGTAATCGTAAAAAAGAAAAAAAAAAGTGAATCTAGTCTTTTTTTACAACAGATTACCATTAAAAATCTTTAGTATTAATATAGCAAGGATAATAACTGTAAATAATAATTACAATATTACAGTTTTTTAATAATTAGTATTCATTAAAGGGAGTTTACAAAAATATTTGTCTTTGTTTCTCATGTTCCATTTTTTTTTTTTCTAACTTTCAATTTTTGTATTTTTAAGTGTCATTCGGGGATGTTGAATGGCGGTCACTACGTCACATATGCAAAGAATCCTAACGGGAAATGGTATTGCTACAATGACAGCTCTTGTAAGGTAATTCAACCACTCTTTGTACAAATCCATAAATTTACTTATAGGAAATCTCAGAAAAATGTTCCGTATTGATCATGTGCAGAATCATTGGCGTTGAAAAAAAGTTACGAGATAATCAAACATTTGTAACTAATTCTCATGAGAAAGTTAATTTTATGATTATTTGTTTTATATTCTTATTTAGGTTGCAAAATTTCTTAATATTATCTTGTAATTTCGTAAGAGCGTCGTGCTATGCTTCCTAATTTATTTCGCAGTTCGTGATCTGCTGAAGTATTTCTGGCGCACTAAGTTAACAAAAGATATTCCGCCTTGTAAGTTTACACGCGTAAAAAATGACAGTTGTAGAATGAATGTTTTATAGGATATAAACACAGAAAGTACAAGAAAAGCACAAGAAAGTAAAATTTTAGAAACATGAGAGCGTAAATTTATTAGGAGAAACGTGATAAGGTCTCAAATACATATTTTTTATGAATATTTTTTACTGCTTAAGTTATGTATGTACTTACTTGATTGATTCTTTAGGAAGTTGATCCATACGTACTAGACAACGAAACCCCATACTTATTATTCTACGAAAAACAGAATCTTGATATTTTATCATACATGCCCGATATTAAAGGCAAGCAACCTGTCGATATTCAACTCGAAGAAGAGGAATTTGAGCGAGAAGCAAAAAAATACTGTTCGATCATGTGAATTCTACGTTTTGAAGTTAAACGCACAAACTTTTAATAAAACTCGTCATCTTTTAATACTTCGTAACCTTGGAAACTTATTCGTACTATTTAAGCCCAACCTTTTTATAAATTTTTCCCTTTTGTGCAACTTTTAAATAGATTCAGAATTTTCAATTTTATCATTTTGAAATGCTTTTGTCTACAATTTTATGTATTTTATGTACTGTGCATGTTGAACCATATGAAACAATTTGTAAAAAGACTCTCGACTATTTGTTCCCTTTAAGTTTTTTCTAACAGTTTCAGCCTTCGCTGAAAAAACTGCCAAATGAAACAAATACTACAGGCACTTAGTGGGGAAATCAAATGTCTCTCACTAGAAAAAAATTGAAGATGCACAATCTTGTTATATTAAGTTCCTTACTTAAAAATATCGTCCGCTTAAAAATATCGTCCGCTTAGAAATATCGTCCGCTTTTGAAACCTGTGAAAGTTTAGAAGTTATTTTTACTTATCCTCAGGGCCGCTTGTTGTTACTTACGCTTAGGGTTGCCTATCAATTGGACTATCACTTAGGGGCGCCTAGTGGTTTTAATATTAAGTTTTAAACCTATGAAAACCGTGAGTTAGCAAATGAAAAAAAATCCAAAGAAAATCAGTAACAAACATCCCATCTTTAAAAAGTTATTTTCCAATCAAGTCAAATAAGAATCAACAGAAACAAGTTAGACAACAAATTCAAAAAGAAGAAGAAGAGGAAAGAGGTACACAGAATTTAAAATTCAGAAATTTAAACAGGGGAATACCCTGGGTGAAAACTGTATTATATATTTTTTCTACGCAGGGGAAGAGGGGGCTATTCAAGGTCGTGGGTATTTGGATTAGGGCACCAAAAAATTTAAACCCAAGGGTCCTCGAACTCGTAAAAATGTCCTAGTTATACTATTCACCAAAACAAAGGGAATACATTGAAATTTATAAAAGCATAGTAACTATTATTTTAATTTCAATTCAAAAAAATTTTGGTTTAGATAAAATATAAAGCATCTACTTCTATGCAAGATATATTGACAATAAATTATGCAAGATAGATATATTGACAATAAATTACAGAAAGAAATAGATTATCATTTTCGACTTCAAAACTAAAGGAACTTTTGAAATATATTACCAATTGATGTCATACCCATAGTTTTTAATAAATTTAGTGCATATATGAGGCATATGCTTGATAGGTTTGTCAATTTGAACATGTTTTATTTGTGACCAGGTTAATTGAAGTTCTTGATACAACTTGTCAGCATTTCTGAACCTGCCATGCAAACGTTTTATTATCATCAAATTGTTTCCATAAACACTCGATAAGATTTAGGTCAGCAGGCCATTGATTGCAGTGATTTTATTTGTATCAAAACATGATTTAATGAGCTTTGGTGTGTGTTTGGAATAATTTTCCAGTTCAAAAGCCCCTCTCCCCATAGAAGAGTATATTTTCATCTACAAAAGATAACATTTGATATGTGTTTGTCCATTACATTTTTTATACAATAGAAATCCAGTTTCTCGGTTCAAATGTGTACACTGGTTTTAATCGTTTGTCAACTCTTCTCACATTTCATTTGCTTTAACATTCGTCTCCACTGTTCTACCATCCAATGTCTGTAAGCCTTTGAGAACATTAAACTGGCTTTTCGGTTCCAGTTCCTTTCCAAAGTTAACATTAAACAACATTTGTAGTGTTTTAGGTAACATAAAAGGCTAACTATAAAACTATTACGTTTTCCTTAGTTAAAAAGCCAGACTCCAAATCAACAACTTATGATTAAACTAGTAGGAATACCCGGGGCTATGCGCCGAATTTTCCAGTTAGTTCGGTATATTTAGTTCCCAAAAAGTAACATTGAGTAACTACAGTGTGGTTTAGTTCCCAAAAACATGACTACATAAACTACAAATGCATTTCTGATTAAAACAGTAAAGTTTTATATCTAATAGCTGGAAAACCCTACGCATTGCACCAGGTATTCCAGCTAGTCCGAGGATATTCTAAATGGTCGTAAAACCTGTGGAACTCATTGATTCTCTGAAGAGAATCATCTCGTTTCTTAAGAACAACGTCTCTCGAGTTTGTTTGGTCACTGACAAAGACAATGGCGCAGGCGCGTAGCTACCCTATAGCAAGAGTAGACACAGCCTAAGGGCCCGTCGAAAAAGGACCCAAACGTCGACATTACTCAAAATTCATAAATCGAAATTGAGATGTTGAAATTTGCAATAGAGCTGGCAAGTTATTTTTTTTTAAATTTGAATTTTTGTTATCTAAATAACGTTTGTAATATTTTGCGCTTAAATATTTATAAACTTTTGTAGTTCAATGAGAATCTTTAAAGAGTATAGATTTGTGTTTAATTAAGTCATCGTTTTTTATATTTGTGAACTTCTACGTTGTTTATTTTGTCATATGTATATTAATATACATATATATTTTTTTCTTATTACTGAAGGTAAGCAAGCACTATTGCATTATTTCATTTTTAATATATTACTAGTGTGCTAGCCCGTTTTAAAAACCGGGTTTAATATATATAATATTTAGAGGTCTTTAAAATGGATCATTATGTCAACATATACCTATGTGTTAACGTCAAGAACATTGTTTGAACTCAATTAATTTATTGGATTGCCTCAACAATACGTGTTTCTGACATTTATAAAATTCATATATTTTTTTTTTAGGGGTAAAAAATTAATTCAAAAAAATAATAAAACTTTTATATATATTGATTTCACCAGTTTTTGGAATATATAAGTGTAAGACCCTTTTTTATCATGGCGCAATCTACATCTAAAGTTAAAAGTGGCGCTGAAAAGCGTAAAATTAGAAAGGAAAAAGAAAAAGAACTGCAAAAATTGCCCAAGCTCGATATATTTTTTAAAAAAAGTAAAAATGATATTCACCAATCTGATAATATAGATTCTGCGGATATAAATGAATTTCCGAAAACTGAAGAATCGCAGACTACTGATACTGCTACTGAAAATGCAATACAAATTGAAGGAGCAAATGAAGAAACAGCAGTAGAAGCTAATATTCACCCTATGGCACTAACTAATGATTTGGATAAATATTTAAATCAAATTATATCTGATGACGAAAAACGTTTATTAGTACGTATTCCACCGCATCGGCCAAAATGACCATTTCCCAAAGATTGTAATCAACAGAACAGGAGTTTTAGTGACACTTATTGTTGCTACACATCAAAATATGGTCCAGTTCCACGTATTTGGCTATGTTATTCCATACTTTTAGATGCTGTCTACTGTGAGCCATGCTGGTTATTTTCAAATCAAAATAGCCAATGGAAAACTATTCTGAAAGATCGGAAATATTTATCTACACGTATAAGTTCTCATACCTCTTCACAAGCTCATGTTAATGCTTGTGCAGTATATGAACAATGGAAAACTAATCAGACAACTGATGAAACACAGGAGGAACAGTTACGTTATAAAGCATCCTTTTGGAAATTTACATGACAGTTCTTTTTTTTTTTCACATTACCCATTACGGTTGCAAGTGTGGAGAGAAGTTTTAATAAATTAAAAATAGTTAAAGATTACAAAAGAAATGCAACCACTCAAAGCAGACTACATCATCTTGCATTACTAGCCATAGAGCATAAAACAGCATCAAACAATGGATGTTAAAGAAGTTGTGAATATCTTTGCAAATGCAAAAGTTAGAAAAAAAGTTTTTTAATATTATGCACTTTGTAAGTGTTTTTCATGCAGTGTTCTTTTCTGTAATAATAATAAACTACTGAATTTATAATATATTTACTGAATTTACTTTTTTTATAAAATAAATTTACCTTGAGTGGGCCCCTCAGGGGATCTTGCCTATGTGCCCGAATTTTTAGCTACGCTACTGCAATGGCGACCTTATTTATTGAAGGTTCATTGAAGCAGCCAGGATGTTGGCCAACAGGTACTTTTTCAATTTTGATTATGAGCTTGTGATTGTCAATAGGCGTCATGTCAATGGCTGCTTTGAACAAATCCACACACGGGTTGAGTGTTTGGACGGGAAACTCAACGATTTTGGCAGGAAATTTAACGGTTTTGGCGGGAAATTTAAAAAAATTTACTTTTAAAAAAGCTGAAAAATCTTTAAAAATATATCTTTATATATGGTAAAATAGGATATTTTATAGGGGTTTATTTTATGAAAATCATATCTATCTCCTTTTTTTAAATATTTCTTTCCTGTTTAAAGATACCGTAGTTTTACGGAAAACACTAAAATAATCAAAAGAGATGCCGAAACCCGGGATTGAACCAGGGACCTTCAGATCTTCAGTCTGACGCTCTCCCAACTGAGCTATTTCGGCACATAAACTACATTAAAATAAATTAATAAGTTTAAACTTTTAGAAATAAGCAAATAGATTTTTGTTTAAAATATTAAGGATATTAAAACTTAATGACATTACAAATATTTCGGCCTAGACATGTAAATTTGGTCAAAAAGTTATTTTAGCGAACAAATTTTTATGGTTATTTGGTATGTACCAATTACAAATGAAGGCTATAACAGTTGAAGTTTTGCTTGACAAGTTAAATTTAAAGATTGAAATGGTGGAAATTTTTGACAATGAAGTAATTCAATTGAAAAGGAATGGGTTCAACCTCATCTCAAATGAACAAACCTTATATTCATTTGCTCTCACCTCATTTATTAAAATATATAAATGAAGCAAGGAAAACAAGGTTACAAAAAAAAAAGTCTTTTTTATATAAGAATCTTTACTGTATTTTATTCATGACGGTTAGATATCTGGTCGAAATCTTTAAGTTTTACTAGATTCAAACTAAATACATACTCAACCGAAAAAAAGACAACTGAAACATCAGGTCGACACACATGTACAATTGCTTGTCACACATTTAAAATTAATTTACAGATTTTTTGGGGGAAAATTTTATAAGAACTACAAGAAAGAACGAGAAGAACTATTTATAAGTATCTTTATAACTTCGTTTATATTTGGATTGAAGAGTTACATTGAGGGCAACCCAACACTCAAACACCCTAACATAACTAAACACATTCCCAAAAGACTAAACAACATCACCGTGGGAAGCACATTACCGCGCAAAGATGCAATTAATTGTACCATTTAGCAATAATAAACCTTGCATCAGGGTTTCATTCAAAACATATCTTAAAGTCCTTTCGAACGCAATAATATTATTAAATCAATAAACAAAAGCTACAGTAAACCAAAGTTGGCCAACAATAAACATCAAAAATATTGTTTTATAAGTCCCCACGTCTTTTTGTAAAAAATCATCTACTTTGCATCAATTTAACAAGATTTCATATTGGAACAATGTTTTGTAAAATATTTTTCTCCAATTGATATATAGCTCTTGTTTTAGAATATTAATAGTCAATTTGGATTTAAATCTTGTATTCGAGCTTGCTAGAGCTTTCACTGTGCGAATTTCACTGAGCTTTCACTGTGCGAATTGTGCGAGCAGGAGCAATATCTTGTTTAAACTACCACCATTCGTTTTGATAAACTAGCAAGCCAACTGATGGAGCCATGTAGTTCTCTAGCGTCACTAATTTCAGGTCGAAAACCAACAAGTAAACATGATTTATTTAAAATTCTAAAACAAGAATGGGAAAAAATCAACAATAATGTGATTAAGAAGCAGGTGGACTCAATGCCTTGTCGCTGTCAAGCAGTAATTAATGCCAAGGGTTTTCCGACGAAGTATTAAAGAAATTTCCTTTAAATTACAACAATTTTAATTTAAAAAATATTTAAAAAAAAACATGTGCGTGCAAAAGTATCCGGGCAGAAAAAAAGTATTTTTTTCTGCTCGGATACTTTTGCACGCACATATTTCAATAAAATGAACTTTTAAGATTAGAATGCTTAGATTTAGTAAAAATTGATTTGTTTTTAAAATTGTAATTAACTTTTTGACATTCCAGGTAAAATTTGAAAGAAATTGGAATTTTCATCCAAAAGTTATCTCAAGTTAAGTCTTGTCCAGTTACTTTTGCACGCTACTGTAGGTGTGTTGGTTGATTCGACCTATATAGATATTTCCCAAGCCTACTTCATTAAAATTGTAGCAGCCCCAACTACCAATACTCCCCTACGCCAGCTTACAACCTTGGTACGACAAAGGGATTGCTATACTTTTCAGATTTAAATCTTTCAACAAAAGCTTTTCCTGTTTTTTTAATTCAAAAACACTTTTTTCATCGTTGTAAATAACTTGCTTCCACTTTTCCAAAGAACAAGCAAAACTCTTCTTACCTAATAACCTCTCCTTAATCTCATAAGATTAAGAGGGTGTAATCTTAATCTTAATCTCTGGCCTTCAGCATTGATTTTCTAAAGGCTTCATAAACACCAAATGTTTTTTTAATGCAAAATATGTTTAACTGTATTTAAAGAAACAGGTTTTTCTTGGTATTCGTTGAAGGACTTGATCACAAATAACTTAACCTTGGGTTAGCTCTTACATGTCAAATATTTTTTTTTTTTCTTTTCAGGCGCTCCGTCGATTTTTGACCTTCTGAATTCTGACACTCCCATTAGAAAGACTGCCAAAATGAAGCTGATGAAAACCGTGAGAAGGATCCTAACTACACTTGGGAAGGTCAGTAATACCAGACCAGCTAACTGACTTTACTGATAGAAAGACTCAAAGCTTTCAGATTAGAGTAATCGAGAAAGCCTCGAAATTGTTTTAAGAGCTCTATGAATTTATTTTTATATATAGTTTTATTGGCAAATGATCAAAATCTTCTCAAATGTGAAGTTATTTACCGTTGATTGTGCTATCGACAGAAAAATTGATCGACTTATTATTCAGAAAGGTGACAGTGCTACACCTGTGTGCCATATAAAGCATTCTCAGTCAAGAATTATGCTAGGTTTTGCTTCAAATAGCAAATCATGTCTGACCAACAGTTTCTAAAAAAACATACGGTCAATATTTAGCCTAAAAACTTTTGGACTTCCTCCAGCCCAGATATAAATCTACTTAATTATTCAAAAAGGAGCGTTGTGGAGAGAAAAGAATGCAAAAAAACCTCAAGTCTCTCAAGCCATCTATTACAAGAGCTTGAAACTCTATATCAAGGGAATAACTTATCAGTACTTGCCAGGCCTTCTGTCCACGTCTAGAGGATGCCATTGAAAAATTTGGAGATCTTATCGAATAATTGGTAAGGTAGGAAAAGCATTTACCTCAA
Source organism: Hydra viridissima (assembly GCF_058129835.1). Lineage (NCBI taxonomy): Eukaryota > Metazoa > Cnidaria > Hydrozoa > Anthoathecata > Hydridae > Hydra > Hydra viridissima. Next base: position 15,984,906 of record NW_028324306.1, on the reverse strand, counting down.
ACTTTTCTTTTAACATAATACATATAATCTTTTAGTAATCTTATATATAATCTTATAATCTTATAATCTTTAACTTTGTTGTTTTAACTAGATATCTAGTTAGATAAAATAACTAAATTTTTTTCTCTAAATGTTTATTTTATGTATACGAAATTTGTCATATCTTAAATTAGGACTTTCTTAAAGCATAGGACTTTGTTAGGTCACACCACGTTAATTTAAAACAACATAATAAATTGTATTCAAAGAAAAGTTCTTTTGATATAGTTTTTATTTTAAAAAACACTCAAATAATATTTTTTGGAAATTTCGTAAGTCTAATAGTACGAAAAAGTCAGCTATTCGCTGCTACACCCTATAGGGTAGAAATTGCTTACCATATTACATAATTAAATACGTTTATTTTACACCTTGCAAGAAATAGTTTGGTGTTAAACTAAGCTTTCTTTACTCTATTTGTAAATTGTACAATAGTATAATTTACAAATTTGTGCCACCTACTTACTTTCTAGAACGATAAAAACTTATTAGGTAGGTAAAAGGTAATAGGTAAATAAAACCAGGTAAAAAGTAAAAACAAATGATCTGAAGTAAAGACCTGACCAATAAAAGTGTTTTCGGAATCATTGATATTTCACTTAAAAATGATTGAAATGTAAAAGTATTCTTTGAGTAATTTTATTTCTACAGTATTCAAAACGGCGATTAGTTCTGTGTTATCATGGACCTATAAGAGATGGACGTGTAACCTATTGTTCTTTTTTGCGAACAATGCTCGTTGCGCATTGTTACAAATCTTTTCTTTTAAATAATAGAAATTAACTTATATTAAAGTCTGTCGGATTCGTCGAAAGTTTTTGGTCTCGTCTTACCAGTCACATCAACTGCCTTTTAGTTATTCAAGATAACAGCAATAGAACCAGGTTTTAAGCTTAATTTTATATAGCTAGATATTCTTAATATTTAAAGAAATAACGCTGATGATGATATAGAAATTGAGATTATTTACTTAACTACTTTAGTACATGTATAACTATATAATAAATATATAATATAATAAATATATATAATAAATAATACAAAATATCAACTAGTTTTGTAGCTACCTGGAGCACAATGGTTTCATGTCCAGGGAACTACTTTATCTATTATATTACTGTAGACTTCCAGTTAATGAATATTATAGAATTTTCTTCTTTTATGTTTAACAACAGAAATATATACAGTTAAGGATAAATAACTTATACATAAAATGAATGTAAATACAATAAAGAGAAAAAGTTATTTGTCACAGTTTTAAAGAATTTAGCAAAGCCAATTTATGGCAAAACGCAAGAATAACTAAGTATTTAACATTAACATGGTGTGATTTACCAGCTATATATAAACTAATTTTTATTTGACAAAAGCAAATGGGTTATTATGTGTTTTTTATGACATGAAATAATATATGAAATATGAAAAACGAAAACATGAATTATCTGGCCGCATTTTGCAAGATAATTACAAATTTGAACAACTTTTTATAGGGTTTTGCATTATCAAATGAATTATAAAAAAGCCCATTAGGAAATACACCTACTAAAAAATAATGCATAGTGGAATATATATTATGGAGCTTATAGAGTAGTCGAGGCAAAAAATGGCGACATATCGGAAAGAATACTCAAAAAATACACAAAATTAAGCCTAGTGAATGAAGGACCAAGGAGTTAAATGAAACCAAGCCTTGACTAAAAACTTTATTTAAGCTTTTTCATATTTCGCTATACTTTTTTTAGTCATTTTAAAATTAACCTTACAGGTGTACTTTATCATTGACGGAACTTTGTTTACACGAAAAAAGTTCCCAAATTTACAAATATTTATCTTGGAAAAATGATGAAAATCTGTTCGTGCCTACAACTAATTTGCTTACCTTGGTGTATTTTGTTTAGTAATTTGTCAACGCGTGAAGCAGTTACTTTATCCTGAACAGTCTTATTAAACAAATGCTATAAAAGTTTAAACTAATACCACGTGATCAGAGTTTCTGTTTTAAAACTGCGGGCAGCCATTTTAACAGATTTTTTTGTTGACGGGTGAAAATTTAGAGTTTGTCGGAAACTCGCATGGCTCGCTGATTTTTGCGGCCTCTTTGATGTAAAACAATAGGTTGCACGTCCATCTCTTATAGGTCCATGGTGTTATAATACATTACAGAAATGGTAAACGACATATTTTACAACTCGGAGGAGGGAGAGGGGAACGTAGAAAAGTTGAAAGCGGAACTTTTCTAGATTGTAACTTACACCTTTTTAAAATTGTTTTGATATGCAAGTAGATACAAATCATTTTTCTTTTTTGATTTGATAATTGTATACATAATATCAAAAAAAAGCTAGAGTACTCTGAATCTATCAAAGTAAAGCATGTGAATCACTTCTAAACTCGCTTAGTAAACTTGTTTAGTAAATTTGATGCAAAAAAGTCGAATTTATTTCTTTTATCTATCGTTGATGATCATTATGTTTTTTTCTAACGGATCTAAACTCATTTCAATATTGACAAAAAAAAAATCTATGCTTTACATTACCTACATTTTAATGCTTTAGCATCATTTATCCCCCTCCCCCCTCCCTCCCTCTTAAACTCAGTCAACCGATTTTTGATATTAACATAATTTTCAATATTAATGTAATTAAACGTTTTTACCACTTTATCATTAAAATAAAAAATTATTTCTAAAAAGTTTAAAGAAACAAATTTGAATATATGTTCAAACCATTTACACAAAAAAGTTGTCAAAATTATTTGTTCTCTCACTTTTTAACGCTGGGGAAATTTTGAATAAGAAATATAATAAGTAATTTTTTAAATCACTTTTAAGATTTAGTGTTAATATATTTTTTTAATAGAAGTTTAATAAAGTTTAAATAACTTATTGCTTTAAAAACTAAAAATATAATTACTTTTTGTAAATAATAAATTTTTATAAAAATTTATTTCAGCGTTAAAAAATAGGAGATGATTAACATTGTAAGTTCGCAACTTCGGCTGGTTGACAATTTTTATTTAGATTATTTAGAAAAGTTCTTAGTACTATTTTATTTATATTATTATCATTATAATTTTTATTATATACAAATTCTATTTCGCTTGTTAAATACCTTCATCTGTTTGTGACTTACAAACTCTACCAACAATGCTCCTTAACGTTTGTTGAAGTTTCTTGAGAGAAACTTTAACTTTGTGTTCATCGAGAACGTTTTCCTCGATATTACTACGACGGTAGTTGCGCTGTACAGGAATGTAATGTTTTTTGCGCAAATCGTGTCTATCGCCTAATTCTATGTCAACCAAGCTTATACCGTCTTTTTTCAAATTCATTTCAGCCATTTTTAAGTTGTCAGTTGACTTCTTATGACTGATTAAAAATATGACATTTTTAAATAAGTTTAAATTCTCTTTAAAGTAAACTGCTCTTGCTATGTCGAGGGCACGGCCTGTTCGTGGACCGTGAGCTCCCCAATCCTCAACACTCTCTTGTTGCGTTGGGCCGTTTACACTACAACCAGCTTTAGCAGAACGTGTAAGAGGGTTAGTGCCGCATAGGCAGTCATCTGCTGTTAAAAAATACTCAGTATTCCTGTCGCAACCGTCAAGACTCTCCATAAATCTTGGTTCGATGTTATAAACCATGTAATTGGTCCTTACATCTTTAAACAAGCCGCTATTTATGTCGGATATAAAGTCTTTTAAACGGTTCCATTTCTTTTTGCGCATAAAACCATCTCCCAAACCATCAGATACATCGATAGCATACAATATCCGCAGTGGTTTAGCGCAGCCTTACAGTGAAAAGCAATATTTACTTATATTTATTAACTATTTATGCATATACGATAAGTATGTAATTATAGATCAATTTCCCAATAAAAAAATATGACCGAAAAAAGATGCACTTTGAAAGGTTATCAAAAAACATACGATAGTAAAAAATAGAAGCTTCTTCAAAGTACGCGCCCTTCAAAGACGTTAATGTTGAAAGTTAACACCCCGTTTACTTTCGAGATTTTAATTAATTAAAAATAGCGACAAATGATAACGACAAACGACAACAACAAAGACGCTTCAAATGAACTTACCCAACATATACTCTAGTGCAGTCATACGCATAAAGGTATTGTTGCTAAAGGTCTTCTTCAATTTTTCTTCGGGAATCTTATCTATCGTCAAATTAAAAGCGTTGCTCATCTTCGTGGTGACATATATATCATCTCTGATTCCAGAATCAGTTTTGTCTATTTCACCACGCGTAATATTGTCAAGCGATGCGTTTTTATGTGGTGAATTTTCAGAGACCCGAAAATCAAAAGCAATTGATTTATTACGTTGATCCACTCGCAAACTGTTATTTACCAATGTAGTATTTGCAGTAATAACAAAGTCAGTCATATTTTTGTTCACTGCGTTAAGAGTGGTGTTGTTCCGCTTCCTCCCTTGGAGAATCGATGCAACCGTTGTGTTCTGAATAACGACTCCGGTTAAATTTTTGGACTCGTGATTTCTGTCGAGAAAATCTTTGAGATAATCAGCTTTATCGGATTTTATCAGATTCATCATATACACTTTGCTTTCGTTGACGATATTTTTAAGAACAGCGTGAACCATATCTGTTAATTCAGCTTCGTTCACATTATTTTTGTTTTGATTCTTCCCCTCGGAATTACCTAAAATCTCCCTGTTATCTTTGTTTTCTTCAGGAATGTTTTCACCGCTCTCCATCAGGGAGTTGGTTGGTTCAGCTTTCAATTCATTTTCGTTATTTTCTTTTGAATCTTCTTCGTCGTCGTCATTGTATTTTCGACCGTAAAGAACATTTTCGGGTACCGCTACGAGACGGTTGCGCTCGTTTAAAAAGACTTTTGGTTTAGTTGAGCTCAATTTCGTCTTATCTTCGTTTTCTCCGGCTTGCTCATCGTTTCTGTCTTCAGATTTCTCCTTTTTCGTTAATGCAGATTGTCCTTCATTTTTGTCTTTATTCTTTTCAGTCTGTTTAACAAAATCGTATTTGTTGGTGTGAGAAAATTTTTTACGATGCGCTTTGGTAAAGTAGTGGTTTTTTTTGTGGTTTGAGTTGGATTCTTGACTTTCATCTGACAAATCATTCTTTATTCTTACTGTCACTGTCCCTATGACAACCAAAAAGATTTGTTAGAAGATCTGCAGTAAAAAATTATATTTTGATACAATTTCATTTTGATAAATAAGAGTATATGTTGAGGGTTTATGTAAATATAAATATAAAAATTCGTGTAAAAGACAGGTTCGTGTAAAATGAGTGTTTGACGGTTAAGACGATTTTTCATTTTAAATGTCATATCAGGTCGTAATTATCGAGCATCATAGTTGCTACGTATCAATAGTTAAAAGAAAAAAGAAAGTCATGCGGTGGGCCCTACCTATAGAAGGGGTTGACAAAACATACGATTTGCCCACAGGAAGAGAAGGCATATCACCTAAATTAAAATCCTTAATTAAAAATGATCTTGGGAAATCATCAAAGTTAAGTTGTTTCACACTTTTTTGCTTCATTAAACTGCTCTCCTCCTTCGCGCTCATTTCTCCCTTTCGCTGATTAGTTCTCTTTTCAGCATTTTTCATGATGCGCTCTTGAGAGCTAAACGTCATTAAATCACTATCTGATGAAGTCTCATCTATAATGTTTTTTGGGATACTGTCAGTATTTTCAAGATACATTATGTCATAGTCTTTAAGTGAGCCAGTTGTATTGCTGAACGAGTTCTGATCTTTTGCGCTCAAGTGATTCACAGCCTCTTGTTTGTTTAGTTTGTCTCTAGCTGCAATGTGATAAACATTATGTTCTTCAAATGGCCCAGCAGTTTTTGAAACCCAAAAAGATTTCTTTAAATTTTGATAACTGAGATCATACGGAGAATTCAAATTATGAGTGATAATATTTTTTGGAGACGCTGATCGGTCTACCGCTCGAGAAGCAGACTGGTTCTCGGCATTTTTTTCGTAGTTTTCAAGCTCGTGAAGCAAGTAAGCTTTAAAACTTGCATGCTTGTCATGGTGAAGTTTGGCTTCTTCGTCACCTTTGCGTCCAACAAGAGCATTGATCCAAAGTATTTTTTGTAAAGTTTTAGCTATGGTTTCTCTTTCTTTAGGCGACTGATAAACGAACAAAGTTTTGTTCGTCCTGAATAACGGGGGACCTTTTTTAGGTAAAAAATCCGTTTCTGTCCACGCATTAGACAAAGGTAATTTTGTATACTCAATTTCTTTTGTTTGATCTAAATTCTCTGCCACGTGCTCTCTTCCATGCAGAAACTTCCCATTAATGTTCTGGTTGAGTAATTGCATTGCGGCCCGTTTCTTTTCATCTAATATCCTTTTCCTCAGCCTCGATGCAGAGATAGAGCCTTTTTTTTCGTGGCGAAATATACTGTGTGAATCAGGAGCAGCGTGCGGAGTCATTATAGGGTATATAGGTCTATTTAATCTAGGTTTGTAGCTGAGGTGGTTTGTAATAAAATTTGGCATTGAAGGTAGTGCATTTATTTCCGGAGGGTGAGGTAAAGTTGGCTGTCTCATTCGTTTAAATTTAGTATTAGCTTTAAAGTTACGAGAACGCTTTGAATTTTTAAAGCTCGAATTGAACATTGGGAAACCGTTATGTTTGAAATGTTTTGACGTAACACGCGGAAGATCACCAAACAAAGATGGCCTGTTTAATTCTTCAGCTTTGAGCCTGTGTTTGCGCTCAAGTGTATTCATCCCTAAATAACTATATTTTAGCTTTGTATGTTCTTGTTTTACTAAATCCATATGAGCTTTCTTTAGCTCTTGTGGTTGATGCAATGTATGAGCAAGAGCTTGCAAATGATGAAGCCCCTTATGGTGCTTGTAATGCATATTCAAACCATCCGCTGCGTGTTCATGCTCATGTACAATATTTTCACCTTCGTTGACATTAATTGGAACTTGATTTATCAGAGGATTGCTGGCCACGTAATGCGAGCTTTGTTTCTGAATGCTTATTGGATGGTTGATAGAATGCAAATGTGGCTCCTGTTTATATGTAATTACTTGAGGATGCTTTCTATGATACCCGTTTTGAGAAACTCTTATATGATACCATTCGTCTGGACCTGAAAAACTTCCAGCTTTACTATTTGCAGAAACTATTTCATGCTGAAGTTGTTGAGAGGAAATCAATTTTGGAGTTTCGTTGTCATTACTTACAGTTTCATGCACACCACCACCACCTGGTTGTGTACTCAAAAGATCTTCCGTCTGAATTCCATAGGATGTGTTGTGAAAAACGCCGTGATTTTCATTTACAGTAATCACAGGCCTATTTTCGCCTTGCATGTCTGCGTCGGGTTCAACTGAATAAAGAAGTTCTGGAGAGTTTAATTCTTCATGATTTTGATACTGAGACTGAGGAAGAATCTCTTCCTGATCCTGAGAAAAACTCTCTTCTTCAATAGAATTATTATGTACGCCTGGCTCTAAAGTATCATAGATTTGATTATTAACACTAGCGGGCGTTTCGTGAATTTTAGCTGTGTTTTCTAGGTAAGGGACATTTTTGAAAAGAACTAACTTGTTGTTGTGTACATTGGCCAGTGGTCTGTAAGATATTCGCTGCTGAGAGATAACAGGAGAGCTATCGAACTCACTGTCAATTGTGCTGTTTACTACGTGCTGGTCTGATGGCTTTAATACTGCAACATGATTGTTGTTTAAGAGCGGATGTACAACAGTAAGTACAGTGTTAGTTCCTTTATGATTTAGATTATCCATGATACGATCATCCATGACACGCTTCAGTTCATCTACAGCATCATCTAAATTGGGTTCTCTGACATCAATGACTTGATGGATGTCACCACTTTTGTAAAATTTCTTGATCATTTGATTCAAAGGCTGAAAGGTGTCTTGAGTCAAAGTGCGGATGTTGCTTTGAAAACCGATACTTGGACCTTTTACTGCTTGATCGTTCCGCTTCGAACTTAAAGAAGTGGTATAAGATGGCACAACTAAAGGAGCAGTTCTCTCTTTCTTTGCAGACATCTCATAGTTTCCGGGAAGATAAACCTTGCCATCACTAGATGGTATTGCAATATTTGGATTAGTAAGGTTGCCGAAGTTGTTATTATTGTTAATTTGGGTGAGATCTCCACTTACATTGTTTATGACAAACCCAGGAATATTTTGTGGGTTTTCAAAAACACTGGCATTATTAGCAGATGGGTTCGGTATGGTATTCGGTAGAATAAACCCTGTTCCACTTGCGGGATTGTATTGATATCCAAACTGCACAGCAAATACAGTTGTCGAAGTTGTAGTCGAAATGGTTGTTGTTGCTTGTGTTGTTGTAGGACGAGAGGTCGTTTTAGGCTTTGGTGAAGAAGTCGGTTTATAAGGAGTTGATGTTGCTGAAGGATCACCAATTTTGAAGGTGAAGTCCTTATTAACTCCTAGCTTATCTTCCCCTTGAGATTTAAAATCAATATGTGCATTCATGACTGGTTTCATAGCATTTACTAATAGAGAGATTTTATCAAGTATGTTATGATTGTACTTTTGAATGTTCGCATCAAAATTTTTCATTAGCATTATCTCATTTCCCTTTCCTTCAAAAGATTTCTTTCCTTTTGAATGGTTAATAAACTTTTTGCTTGTTTTACCTTTGTAAGACTCGATTTGAACTGACGGTTTCAAATTTGTCGGCTTCACATTTGACAGCTTTACGTTGGCCGACTTCTCATTTGTCGGCTTCACTTTTGTCGGTTTTACATTAACTGATCTGCTGCTATTGCTGACAGGTTTTACATTTTTAGGATTATTTATCTGAGGATTTTTAATATGAGCATTGTAAAAATCTTTTGGGAAGACAAAATGCCCACCACCATCTTTTTTTAGATACCCATCAGCTGTTACATTATAAAGCGAGATATTATTGTTCTTCGCCACATCTTTAAAATGTTTTTCAAACGTATTGAGCAATTCGTTTAATCTCGCAATATTTTTCTCTTTTTTGGTTATATTAGTGGGTAGCACGTGAGAAGAATTATTACTTTCTAGTTTGTAGCTGACTTTATGAAACTGCGTTGTGTTGTTACGATAGCTGTTGTCACGACCGCCCATTCCATCTCGGAATTGATACTTTGACTTTGAAGAAAACTTATTGCGTTGATTCTCAGTGCCATTATGATGGACTTCGCTAGAATTTGCTGTTTTTCCCGAACTGGTGGTGTTCATCGACTGACCAGAATCCACGTCCGAAGCTCCGTCTGAAATATTCTCTGTTTTCACGTTCTCTGATAAATTGATATCAGAAAAATGATTACCCAACGTGCTGTTTAAGATATCGGTTTTTGTACGATTAATTTCTTCTGTGATGAAATTCACTTTCGAGCCATCTATCCTTATATTTCCATGGACCACAGCGTCATTATCGAGAAGCTTTAGATTATCGATTGATAATGTATGTAGCGTTTTCTTGTGAGTGTTGGACATAGCACTTGATGCATCGTTTTTTAGGGGACTTGTTGGTAAGAAACGCTTCGATGGAATTAAAGGCTTTTTATTTTTGTTTCGCTGATTTACATTTGTAAAAAAAGGTTCTTTTTTTGTTAAAGCAAATTTCTGTTTGTTTTTAATAAGATTGTTCGTTGAGTGTGAAGTATTTGTATTGTTTTTAATTTTCTTTAGTGACCGGTGACTATTGTCCAACATTCCTTTCTCTGATAAAAATAATTCATCAGACTGACTGTCAAAACCTAACCCTTCGTTATAATCGGCTCCAATTAGAAACGGTTCAAAACTGTTGCCTTGATCAATATAAAACTTTTTTCTAGCCATAATAGTACTTTTTATTAGATTGACCACCCCGTCTGCTGGAGAAACACTTTTGTTAAATGAAAACGAACCTTGCGTCAGCTGCGATCTGTGAAAACTTTCTTTGATACTTTGGTCATTTGTAACTTTATCTTTAAGAAATTTTGAAGAGTGATTTTCTCCTTCACTTTTGTATGCATTTTTGTATGTTATTGTTTTGCCAGCAACACCAGCGTGAGTTGTAAAACCGCTACGGACTCTTGTATTAGTGTAAACATTTCCTTTTTTACCAAGGAAACCTTCAACAGTATTTGGCATCTCCAAATTTGTTCTTTCAGCTTTATGAATTTGAAGATATATTTCGGCTAGGTTTTTTCCGGCTGAATTTAAGAGCGATGGTGCATCTGTAAAATCATCCAACCTTTTAGAAGCCTTTAAAAGCTGCTTGTTATTCTTTCTCTCTTGAGTAGTCATTACCTCATCTCTACCTGCAAACATGCTATGAGGTTCTTTCATTCTATCTTTCAGTTTATCTGTGAATAAGCTTTGATGAGCTTTACGATACGAAGGATGATAGCTAACATGCTCTTTTCCGTTGCCTGCATGCAATTCTAATGTTTGAGAAAGAGCACCTAATCCATGAATGTTGAGATCGGATACTTTTGCTTCATTTCCTGGATTTGATCCAACATTCTGATTTCCATTAGTATTTTTCAAACCATCTGGTGGCTCGTGACCTTGACTTGAGAATAATTTTATAGGAAAATATTGACTCTTCGTTCCCTTTACTGGATGCTCCGGTTCTTTCATAGGATGAGCCAACTCTACGTGAGGATCTTTCTTGCTCTCTGCTTTGTCAGCCGTCTTCATTGACTTTGTTTCGTTAACTTTAGATGTGAATTTACTTGGTTTTTTTACTTGCAACGGGTTTGCAACTTGTTTGTTTTTCATCTTTAACATTGAATGTGGTTTGGGATTTTCCAGCGACTTTCCTGATTTTCCATTAAGACCAGAAATTTCAGAAAGACTTCCATTTTCATTAAGATTATCTAACTTTTTAAATGAATTTGTTTCCTCGTTAATGACAATAGGAGCCAACTCTTCCCATTGATCATCTGGTTCACTGCTGCCCTTATCATGTAAAGAGTCAAGAGAAAACATTTTTGAATGATCGAGACTTTCAGTGATTTTTGAATGATCGAGACTTTCAGTGATTTTACTGATATTTTTTGCTTCTGATACTTCAACTACTGCACTGTCCTGATTTTTTAAAGAAACTTTGGGTAAAAAGGTATTGGGCTTTTTCATTTCTTCATTCGAAGGGTTGTGCCGATTTTCTATAGCCGTAACTTCGTTTGGTGTCAATCCGAGGAATACATCTGGTGACGGGTTTATCAAAACCATAGTAGCAACTTTCTCTTTCGATGTATCGTTTCTGACTGCCGTTATCAGGTGTTTCTTACTTGTAACATCGTTTAACGTTTTTGATGTGCCCACAATTTTGTTTGCAGATGATTCATCAAAATCATCATAGTTTTCTCTTGCAAATGGTGGGATTTCTCCTCGACTTTTTGCAGGAGCTGTTCTTGATGATTTGGAACTTTTCACATCCGAAAAGTTATCTAGATGAAGAAATGTTTTTGTAAACGTTTATGAAGCGTAAAAATATTAAAAGAATTGCCCCCCCCCCCCCTCCCCCAATATATTCCAAACTACTTGAACTGCACTTCAATAAGCAATGGGTTCATTAAAATTGTTTTAGATCTTCATAAAAAAAAACTTTTAACATGTGGGTTTTATAAAAAAAAAAAAAAAAACTCGGCTAAAAACTTTCAACTTGGCGGTTGGCGGTTCAAAGGTGTTTTATGCTTTTTAGTTTATCACATTTATCAAGATTCTGAAGGCCACCACATGAAATCCAGATGTATTACAAATTTTCAAACACATATAGTATTTAAGATAAAGTGCATAGTTGTAGTAATTTCAGATTAATATTAAACGAAAATAAACGAAAGTTTATACTATTTTGATTTTCCTTTGTTTTGGATTTCGAATCTTCCTTGTTCTTTTGTTTTAATAGATCAATGGGTCGTTCTTTTGAAGGCGTTGGGGTTGTTGCTAAAACATACTCTGGCATGTCTATCAAAACAAAAGATATCAGATAAAACATACTCTGGCATGTCTAACAAAACAAAGATATCAAATAAAAGAAACATAACTTTCAGAAAAGTATACAAACAGGCTTTGCCGGATCGCGGTTTGAGAACCAGCAGCGAATCACATTTTTCTTGAACCGGTAATGGGATCGCGGGCTCTTTGTTTCATATAGTGCATAATTTCGAATCACGATACATTTTTAGTCATTTTCAGCTTGAATCACGAACTGGAATCGAACCGGGATCACGGTAATTTTTTTCGGTCAAAAGCCTGCACACATTTACATACACAAAAAATAAAACCTACTGTTGCAAATATCTCTGTAAATGTAAGGTGCCACATCATCAAGCTGACCACTATTCACAGAGAATATGTTACCAACGTCGTGATATGATGCAACAGATTGTAAGAACTCATAATGGACAAACTTGTCAATGCCAACTACAACAATGCGAACATTGTGATCAGAAAGAAACTGCGATGAACCATATAAACCGTATGGGATGTCACCTTTAAGTGAAAAAAATTTACTTAAACAAAATTCATATTTATTCACCTACTTAATTTAATTTATTCACCTACTTAATTTAATTTATTCACCTACTTAATTTAATTTATTCTATTATTCTATCTTAATTTAATTTATCCTACTTAACAGGAATCAAGGAAATCTACCTAATTCGAATATTTTTGAAAAAATTCGAAAAATTCAAAAGTTAAATAACAATAATAAAAAAAAAGGACCGAGGAAGGAGTATGAGAAAATGTGTTTTTATAAAAAGTAGAACATATGCAGACATTTTAATATTTGGAATATTCTCTCTGCTTAAATTGAAAAAAAAAAAAGAAAAAAAAAAGAAGGCCAGTATAAAAAACGTATATTCTGTGAAGCTTTCTTAACATATTTTAATTATTGTGCTATAATGTTTAAATAATGTTTAAATAATGTTTAAATAAGTAAATCTTGCACAGGATAAAAACTTTTGCGTTTTCTAAATCTAAATCTCTACTAAACTTCGCTAAACTACAAATACTTGATTGCAGCTTCTTTTTATTAATAGATAGTAGTTATAGTTAATAAATGCTGTGTTGTTGGTTGTACCTCCAATTATTTAGGTGGTGAAGTAATTCCAGTTTTCGGTTTTCCAAAAGATGATGATTTGCGAAAGTTATGGGTTAGATTTGTAAATAGAAATTTCTGAGCTGTCACAAAATCATCTGTGATCTGTTTAAAACACTTTGAGAAAAAGTCAATATATAATGGAGCATCAGCAAAACAACTTTGTTTGCTGTATAACCTGAATACAATATACCCAGCTAGCATAGCAACTCCTTCTCTTCCAGCTATATCTGGATCAAGAAAATCACCTACTAAAAGAATATTTCAAGAAGATGAATATCAGAAATTTTCATCAAATGATATTATTGAAAATCTTAATTCCCTTTTAGTCGCTGATTCACCAGCAGGATATTTATTTTTCAAATTTAATGATTGTGTCGTGTTCCATAAGATTATTCAAAATGAACAACACATACCACGAACTTGGTGAATCTACATGTCAAACTTTTTTTACCGTGAAGTTGCTCAATCTATTCGCATCAACAAAATTTTACATGTCAAAACTTTTTTATAAAAATCTTCCAGTTTCCTTACCACCTTATCTCAGAGTAACCCACCAATGTATGCTAAAAAGATGTTGCATTACACATCACTGAAAACTTATGGTTTACTGCTTAAGGAATTCCCACTTCCATCTATATCACTGTTAGGCAAGCTTAAATCAAGTGAAATAGATTCTATGAAAGTTTTGAAGTTGCTACATGAAAATGGGAGCTTATCTAAAGATCTTATAACAGTTTTTGACGAAATGTATTTACAAAAATGTGCTGAATATTCTGGTGGCAATGTTATTGGGATTAGTGAGGAAAATGAATATTATAGAAGCATTGTCTCTATCATGGTAGTTGGTTTGATTAAGAAGTTTGGAGTTGAAGTTTCTTTTACACTTTTGAAGCTCATTTTTGAGGATTTGTATATTTTTATTTCTTGCACAGTCCTTGACAGTCCCAAAATTTCTATTGCAATATCTAACCCATATCTTTCTCAAATGATTGCATTTTGGAAAACAAAAAACTGGGGCTACTTAACAACAAATATAATTAGAGGTACAACCATTTATTAAAAGTATTTATTAACCATAATTATTATCTTATATTAAAAAGAAGCCACAATTAAGTATTCAAAGTTTAGTGAAGTTTAGCAGAGTTTAGATTAAGTTAACACAAAATTTTTTACCCTGTGCCAGATATACTTACTTAAAATTTATAGATGTTGGTGGTGGTGTAAGAAATCTCTTCACTAATTTTTGGTAAACCAAACTTTGTTTTTAATATTGTTTTCTATTTGTATTTTTTTCAAAAAGCAAAAAGACATTAGGCTTTCCAGATGCTCATTTAAAATATCTATTGCCAATTTGGAAGTTGGATTCTTGGACCTTGCAGTTTGTGACAATGTAATGATATTTTCCATCATTGAAAAAAAATCCAGTATTCTCAACAAAGGTAGTTTTCATCACAGCAATGATTGGTTCAAATGCAAACTGTCTAATTCCAAAAAGAATTATTAATTCCAAAAAGAATTATTAATTCCAAAAAGAATTATTAATTCCAAAAAGAATTATTAATTCCAAAAAGAATTATTAATTCCAAAAAGAATTATTAATTCCAAAAAGAGTTGTTAATTCCAAAATTGTTATTTAGCAGCTTGAAAGGCTTCTTAGAATCTAAAGAAATGCTGTTTGCATCAAGAAGTATTATTACAGCAAAATGGTCTATAGCTTCTTCAGTCAAAAAACCATGCTTTCATTGATTTCTTCAAAGCTTTTTTCATACCTGTCATTACTATATTATCTTAAGGAATGTCAAATAACTTCATGATGGTTGTCACAATTGGAATGCAAGATGTTCACCAGCTTTCCACAAAGGTTCCAACTGTGTACAAAGAATTCAATGCGATTGGAAGGAAGACTGAGCAGTGTAGCAGCAATTGCAGATTTTAAGCACAGAATTCTTTCAAGCGTGTAATAAGTTGAATTCAAACAGGACACCATTTTGGAGTTCAAGCCTGTCAAGTTTATTCATTTGAGTCTCTTGTTGTTTTTAGAGCTTAGAAAAGAAGGAGCTTAGATAAGAAGCATGCTTTCAACTTTTTTCTATTAAGCTTACACAAGCTGAAGTGAATGATTTAGACAGCCAGCAGATTTTGTAAATACACTTTGGTTCTTTGAAAGCTGGTTTTACATTTGCAGCACTGGCTCTTAAAGTAGACTGCAATCTTGTCTTTTAGCTCCCACTCTTGTGCAGCATTTCACATCTCTGAAAAACATTTAAAGCAGAATGTATTTCATCAAACTTAGCACATGACTGGCAAACGTAATTCACTCCCAGTTGTCTGAAATAAAGTATGCCATCATGCACAAATACCCATTATAAGAAGATGACCATGTATCAAGACAAAACCATTTCAACATATTGCTCATCAAGCATATTTTTCAGGTAAAACAGGTAAAATGAATAAAATCATTTTAGTGCAAATTATTTAGCTAATTATGTGTTTTAATAACAAATCAATACCATGTGAACTATAATACTTTACATTATTTTGTTAATAATGTAAATATAAAAGTTCTGGATTTGCTAGATAAGTTCTGGATTAAGCATGCTGCTGTAGTACTTTTCAGTAGATCGCAACATTTCACTCCACTGCCATTTCGATCTGATGCCAAATAAGAATACTCTTCTTTTTTTACTTGTAAGAGACTCAAGTTGATCTACTGTTTGTATATTCTCAGAACTGCTTGTAGTTGCAATTAAAACTTTTTCTGTTATTAAATTTTTTTGAGTAAGCTGTGATTTAAGAACAACAGCTTGAATTAACTTCAGAAATGTGGTTTTCATTAAAATTACTACAACTTTTTAAATCAAAAACTGATTATGCCTCCACAAAAATTAGCACACCAAAATTATTAGAAAATCATGACCTTACACTAAATTAAAAACAAATTATCTAAACTATAATAATAAGGGGTTAATGGGGGTTTTTAACACTGTGAAATATTTCAGAACATAATTTTTTCCATCTTTTATGTTAAACAGCCATATAAATTACATTTAAATTCTATTTCGTATAATCTGTTTAATAAATGCAATAACTCACAAGCATTCACAAGTTTATATTTAGAAAATAGTAAACAATAGGAATATTCAAATGGAAAAACAGACTCAAAGTGAGACAACAGTTGATTGGTCCCACTTTGGATATAGCATTTAGATGGAAACTGCCTTCAACAAAACAAACTTTATCAAGATTGATACAAAATTGAGCAGAATGTAGTAACTAAAATTGATAAATTTGTAGATAAATATTAGAAGTTAAGAAAAAATAAATAACATGCAAGTGAATCTTAGAAACAAAATCTGAGTTTTGAAGGAATCTGAGTTTTGAAGGAATTAGAAAGTTTGTTTGATATTGCAAATGGAGAGTGCCATGGATAATAGAGAAAGATAAACAGTTCTTGTAAGCACAGAGAACAGGAAGACAAGATTGTATGTTACCAGTAGATTAAAAGTTGACAAAAGTTAAAAAGAGAATTACTAAGCAAAAAGCCAAAAAAAGAAAAGGGAAAGAAAAAAGAAAGAAGATACAAGAAAAGAAACTTCATCAATATTTACACTGACTAAAAGAAAGCAAAATAAAACAACAAAACAAATTTTAAGGATGGTGAGTGAAAAAAAAGATTCCAATTTTGAAGAGATTGGATTGAGCAATATACATTCTGAACAGCATTCAAAAACTGAGAATGAAGAGCACACACCAAAGAATGCAAAAATAGCTAAATTAATGATGTCTGAACTTACAGAAGCATTAAAAAGAATCAAGATGGCTGAAAGAGAAGCTGCTTTGCTATTGCTACTACAGCTACAAGTTTAGCACACAACTTCAATGATTTAGCACTATCTGTTAGCACTGTTTATAGAGCTAGAAGATATAATATTTAAAAATTAGCAGAAACTTATAAGTAAGAGTTCAATCCAAATTTGCCCCTTGTTGTTGTAAACTTGGATGGTAAATTACTGCTAGTATTGTTTATGAAAAAGTTTAACTGCTTGGCCATGTGAGTAATGTATAAATAGATTTTTAGTTGAGCATTCTTACAGATATTTAGAATGATAAACTTGTGAGGCACCAATCACAAACTTTTAAAGGGTCTCAAAATAAAAGATAATATAAAAAAAAGTTTTTAAACAAACTTATTATAGATTCAAAACCTGTTGTTGTTGCTAAGATAATTTTATCAGCATTTGTACGATTTGTTTCTTTTAACTGCTCTCTCCAAGCTCGTTTTAAAGCATCATTCAAAGTTCTCTCACCTCCAGGGAGCTCTGCTTTTTCTAATGCACTATCTAAGCTCTAGATAAAAGAATTAAGAAAATTACTAAAAATTAGTTACTGTTAATTAATATAGACACACAAAATTTATTATAAAGAAAGTTGAAGTGTATCATCACGAAATGTTGTTTTTGATTCAAAAAAAAAACAAACATAAATAGTGAAAGTATTATAAAAAGATGATTTTAGGAAAATTTTTTTTCCTTTTAGACTTAATTACCAATAATACAACAGTAAGATACAAAAAATTAAATCTTTTTAAGTTTTATACTAAAGAATTTACTTAGATACAATACTTAAACTCAAAGATTTTGTTTTGATCACAAGATTTACAAAGAAGCTAAAAATTTAACAAGAAAATTGGCATCTAACTTCATTTTGAATTTAAATTCAAAAATATACAAATTTATAAATATTTTCATTCTGTTTTTTGCTTTTAAATTTAATGTCATTAGCAGGAATAAATATCATAAATGGCACTAGAAAAGGAGATTTAACATCTTCATGAAAAAAATTGCTTCAGAGCTTTTAGCATTTCTTTAAATTTTTCATCATGATAAGTTTGAAGAATACCATTTAAATGCAAAATCCACTGCTATCCTTTATATCTTAGCAAGCATCATTTTGCTTACCAAATCTGTAAATTTTTGAAAATCAGACAAGATCTCCATAGGTTCTCAGTTTTTGAAAATGATGGTTTATTATAATAGAGTCTTTTTTAAAATAGTCAACTCATCAATGTTAACTCTTATAGCTATCAGATACTTAGGACTGAGAAAGAGGTTAGTGCAAGAAAATGATGCAGATGCAGTCTACATTCCATTTAGCATAATTGTTATGTTAAAATCTGAATATCTGTATCATACTAAACAGAAGATCTTCACTCTGTTTTTCTCTTCTCAACATCAAGATTTTTCTCATGATACAAATCCTCAATATTATTTTGTAATTAGTTTTAAAACAATTAAGAACTCCATCATTGAATCAGAATCTGGAATTGGAATCTTTTTTTCACTCACCATCCTTAAAATTTGTTTTGTTGTTTTATTTTGCTTTCTTTTAGTCAGTGTAAATATTGATGAAGTTTCTTTTCTTGTTTCCTCTTTCTTTTTTCTCTCCCTTTTCTTTTTTTGGCTTTTTGCTTAGTAATTCTCTTTTTAACTTTTGTCAACTTTTGATCTACTGGTAACTTGTCTTCTTGTTCTCTGTATTTATAAGAACTGTTTATCTTTCTCTATCAGAGCCTCCCTTAGCATTCTTCTTGGTGATGATATGGTCAGTTCAGCTGTTGCTTGCTGCATCAGCAGTAAAATATTTTTTGTTTCTATTATTTCTTTTTATTAGTTGTATTACAATTTAGTTCAAAATACATTAAATACTGAAATCTATTACAAAAATATTTACAAAGCATACACAAAATGGTCTTCTTTTATTTTGTTTTTTTTTTAAATTAAAAAATTCACCTCTTTTGATTTTAGCTTCCTAATATCTTGAATTATTTCTGGATCATCTCCATATTGTATGATACCTATTCTCGTATGATCATCAAATCCACGAATAAACTTCTTAACAAAATTTTTTATTAGAACCCAGCGTTTCTTTGTTAGGTCATTGATGTTTCCTGATCCATCCATAAGCACCACTATGTCCAAAGGTCGAGTACAATCTGTAAAAATGTTTTAATTTAAGAAATTTTCATCAGAAAAAGAGTTTTTCATTATTGTGATCATTTAAATATAACTCTTCTATAATTCAAGGTTAAAGACTTAAATCTATAATAATTATGACTTTGAGAAATTTCAAATCTAAAAGCCTTTTGGGTTTTTAAAAATGAATTATAAATATCATTTTCAAAAACACAATAGGCTTCTAGATTTGAAGACTCTTCAAGACTTTTCTAAATTCATTCTAACTTTGAGTTCTAAAAAGTTTTGGTTGAGTTCTAAAAACCTTTAAAATGAACAATAATACTTACAAGCATCCCAAGGTGTTTCATCACGAAGTGAAGAAAAGCTCCTTGTGTGAAATGTTTTTGTACTAAAATTTATTTTATAAAACTTGTAAAGATAAAGAATCATCACAATTTATACAACTTAGAGACTTAAATTCCTGCTGATGTTTATCTTAAAATAAATGATCATATGCATTTTAGAAAGAAAAAAAACTCAAATATATGAACAGATATCAATCAACTAAATGACTAATAATAGATGAGCATGTATAAAAAGCAGTACTAAATGGTTTTTTTACCTATATACATTATTGCTCCATGGTCCACCTTTTCCATCTTGTTGAAAAAGAAAACAAAATAAATCAGACATAAAATTCTCATCAAATTTTCTAAACAAAGATTATTTTTCTGAAGCCATACCTTTGCATAAATTTGATGGTCCATAAAAGTTAAATCGCTTTATACCATTTGCACCTGATAAACACTTTCCTCCATTTTGAAGTGCAAATACAGTAAACCCATGATCAATAGCAACTCTTGCACACTTTTCCACAGCATTTTTGCGTTTATTATATGGTCCAGTTAAGAAATGGTGTTTGTTTTCAAATGACACAAATGAACTTTTCTTTGATTCTTTCCAACATCCCAAAGACTCCACATTTTCTAAAAAGTTAATTTTGAAAGAAAGTTTATGGTGATATTTTAACTTTTTGTTTATAAAGTAGCAGCAGCAGCAGTAGCAGTAGTAGTAGTAGAAGTAGTAGTAGTAAATATATAACGGTATAATAATGATGATGATGATGATGATGATGATGATGATGATGATGATGATGATGATGATGATGATGATGATGATGATGATGATGATGATGATGATGATGATGATGATAACAATAATAATAACTATGGTATAAACACAAGTAAACTTACTATAGAAAAAACTCCATTTTTAAATTATATCTAGCTAGCTAACTGCCAATAAAAAATAGTACATACAAACTTCTATATACCAACCAAATTTCATTTCATTTTAAACTTCTTACATCTTAATTTCTTGAATTGTTTTTTTTTTAAAAAAGTTAAATGTATTGTGTTAATTTGTTTAATTTAATTTGATGGTCTGGATTTTGCTAGAGAATTTTGTTTCAATTGTTTTCATGCAACTGTTAACATAAAAGTCAAATAAAGGTAATGTGTTTACTTCTCTTAGCAGTTGTAATTGACTGAGGATTTCAAGGTGTCAAAAAAAAAACTTTTTTTTTTATGAAGTATAAAATTTACTCTGATTGATTTCAGCAACTGAGCTTTCAGTTTTTTTTTTATTACAGTATTCATAAAACAATATTTTTTTTGCTTTAAACATAATTTTACGATCTAAAATTTAAATTTTCTCCAATTATTTCTATATCTATAACATCAATAGCATATTCTTTCTTTGAAGTGTTTAGCATGTATAAATGTATTTAGGTAAAAATAAATAAATAAATTGTCTTCACAAAATTTCCTTTACACTTTTTTCAAACTAATGATGTTATCTTATCATATACCACCATACTGAACTTCATTTTCTCCTTTAACTGAAAATGATTTACTTTTTATATTTCTGCAGATTATTTTGTTAAAAATAAAAAGAATATAAAAAAAAGAGTGAAAAAAAATATGAAAAATATGAAAAAAAAAAGCCCTTTTTATATGGCAACAGATTAAAACTACTCATTTCAACTGATTAGAGCATATTTTAATTTTCCCTAACTTTAACATATTAATAAGTCAATAAAATAATTTAATTTTACCTGTTAAGATGCAATACATTGATGGCAGAATGCAAAATAATAGTATCCAATTTTCCTTCATATCACTAGAAAAGTTAATCACACATATACATAAATAGATATACATTTACATAAAAATATATATAGAGAGAGAAGGGAGAAATTTCATATTTTAGTAGTACTTCTTAAGTAAATTAACATAAAATTAGATATTGATTGTTAAAGAAATGATAAGAAATACAATAAAAGATAAAACACAAGATTTTATTGGTAAACCTTTTGACATCATTTAAGATAAAGTGAAGAAGAATAAACATTTATCTCATTTACATTTTGATTAATTATTCTTAGCTCTACCATAACTTAATACTGCTTTGGAAGCTGCAAAGACTGACTTAGCCCAAAAAATATGCAAATCAGTCGCAGTTGATTAAACATTGCATTACAAAATTTTGTTTTAAAACAACATAAAAGATTAGAATAAAAAATTTAATATGGCTTTAGTAAGGCTTGTAAGACCTGTAGATCATTATAAGATATATCTTTAAAAAGCTAACAAAGTTGTCAATTAATTGCACGGTTGAAATTTTAGCCATGATATTCATTTCAAGAACTGAAAGTATGTTAAAATTTTTTTACAAGATTTAGTATTAGATTCCATGCTATCACTTTGACATGCATCATTTTGAAATATAATTTTATGTGCTCAACGCTTGAGAAACAGCATACAATACTGATATTGTATGAATCTGAAAGGAATATTCAATAACTGACGAAAAAACATTATATTGAAATGCAATGACTCTTACCATAATTTATCTCATCAAACAGCAACATGATGGACACGACATTTCGACAGTCATCAAAGGTAACTAGTGTGCATTGCCATTTATATAGGCGATTGCAACTAATTTCTACTTTACTGAATGTGTTTCATACAATTGTACTCTTCTTAAAGTTATCCAGAGGAATAACTTCATGCTGGTCGTTATTTATACAGCTTAAAATTTTGAATTAAATCTTAGTTTTCTCTTCATAAAAATATAACATTTCAAGTTATTTGTCAGAAATGTGCACGCATTTTTTTTTTTTTAATGTGAAAGTGAAAGTAGTGTCCTTAATGCCGTTTTTTTTATAGGGACAAGGACTATGAGGGCGAATTAAATATTCAACTGTCGAAAATATTTATAAATACGTTTTTTCAAATTTAAAGTTTGAATGTAATATTTAGATAGTCCCACTTGTAGCTTTTTCTCAATTTCTTTTATAATGCTAAGATGTTTTCAGACAGAGCCTTACCCTGCTAAGTAAAAACGGTTTTCCATTATCTCGTAAAGTAGTTTTGTTAATCGATGATCAATAACGAGCAAGACCAATCAACTGGTACTCACCTTTTACAAACAATCAGAAATTAACTTTATATGTTGTTTTTTTTTAAATTTTTAGATGATTAAACAACTAAACACATTTGTTAGCAAGCCTACGGATATTACAATCTAAACAAAAAAAAATTAACCAATTTTTCTAAAAAAAAATTTGCAAGCGAGCATGTTAATTTAATCGCTGGCTGTTCGTAGCTCTCTATATTCATATAAAAATCAAACCTGCTCAGTCCCAATAATCAAATGACTATTAGAATTAACCGCCAGCGAGCATATACAGCTAACCGCTGATTAATCGCTAAACAAATAATCGTTAAACGTTTGATCAGCGGTTAACCATTCGTCAGACGTATGATAACTATCGTAAAAAAAAACTAAGGATTTGATTAATTTCTCAATCAACATTTGTCTTGTTTGCCTTAAATAATAAAAAAGATGGAGAGATGGAAACATCAAAATCTAGATTATTACTCTAAGTTCGTGCGTCTTGATGGATTATGATGGTCTTATAAAACAAATGCACAAAAAATTTGGCGGCAACATTAATACGTTACTAATTTTACATTTTAGTGTGTGTATATATACATGTATATATATATATATATATGTGTGTGTGTGTGTGTGTGTGTGTGTGTGTGTGTGTGTGTGTGTGTGTGTGTGTGTGTGTGTGTGTGTGTGTGTGTGTGTGTGTGTGTGTGTGTGTGTGTGTGTGTGTGTGTGCAGTATTAGTTTCAATTGTAGTAAAACGTTAGTAATAACAACCTCCATTTCAATAACAACATCGGCAACAACACCAACAGTGACAACAGCAACATCAACAATATTGATGAAAATAAAGCATTTTTAACACTAACAAATTGTTCGACAGTATTTATGCTGGTAAGTAACAACAACGTGCTTACACCTGAAGAGGGACTTTGAAAACCTACCGTTATTAGGAGTTTCATAAACACGTGCGGTTATCTATTGTGTTTTATTATTGGCTATTTATTGTGTATTCTTCATGTTTCGTCAGCATCTATTGTGTAGTTTTATCAAACGGACCATTTGTACGACCCATTCGAAATAATAAAGATGAAATCCAAGAAATTGACTATGTTGAATTGAGAAGTAATAAATATCCCATTATATCGAAATCAATTCATTCACTTGAAGTTGAACATAGTCGCTGTTGCACGCTTGAGTGCATATTGATACCTAATTTCCATACGCTCCAATGAACACTTTAAACCAATCTGTTTTTTATAGCGAATCTTCTTTTTTTTACCTAGCTAAAAAAGATAGAAAAATAATTTTTAATAATAGATTTTAAGTAACTTTATATTAAAAATAGCATATCACGTGTATTGAAAATATATTTCGGACAAGAAACAAGCAACGAATAGGTAAAGATAGATTATTTTTTCCTCGACAGCTTCTTGAACAGATCGTTTTTTAAACGCGTCTTCTAGGATGAAATGTGTCATTAGAATTACTTCTTGCAAACGTCATAAATATGCGTCTGCATATCCGCTTCAAAAATTTATTTTTCTATAAGCGTTTATGAGGTTATCAAATCATTCAAGAAAGTTTATTTGTTGGTTGATTTTTATTTTAGAATTTAGAGAATTCATCTTCAAAGCTTGTATAGTCTCTGTCTACGAATCTGAACCAACAAGGGTTTCTTAAAAATAGTTCGATTAAAATGCTAAACAAAATCTAACTGAAAGCTAACATAGATTATCATAAATTAGCACAAATGATGGTCTTAACAAAAACATTTTATAACCATTCTGAATCTTTACTTAAAAATAATTTGATAAAATGGCTGAAAAAGTGCAACTGCAAGCTTACATAGATTGCATAAATTGATATAGATGATGGGTCTTAATGAGAATATTTTATAACCATTTTCAATTTTTATTAAAATCTTTAGTTTAAAATATTAAACTCATTTGAAATTTCTGTTATTCGAATAGAATTTCCAATTAAACGCCCATTAATTTTGAAATATTGTTTTATCTTAATTTCTAAATGATTTTTCTATATAGTTTAAAATTATTATTATCATTATTATTGTTATTATTATTATTATTATTATTATTACTATTATTATTATTATTATTATTATTATTATTATTATTATTATTATTATTATTATTATTATTATTATTATTATTATTATTATTATTATTATTATTATTATTATTATTATTATTATTATTATTATTATTATTATTATTATTATTATTATTATTATTATTATTATTCTTTTAATTTTTGCGAAATTTTGAACAAATTAAAATCCAAATGGCATTTTTTCACTCTCTAAATTTCTTTAAATATTTGTTTAGGATGTTTGCAAAGTTGAGGAAAGCAACTTTTATACTTTTATTTCTCGACTTTCTTTACATGACCAATGGAGGTATGCTTAAGCAAGAGAGACTTTTTACCTAATATTTATCATTATTAGCTAACCTAATCTTTATTATTATCATTATTATCATCATCATCATCATCATCATCATCATCATCATCATCATCATCATCATCATCATCATCATCATCATCATCATCATCATCATCATCATCATCATCATCATCATCATCGTCATCATCATCATCATCATCATCTTCATCATCATCATCATCAGTGTTTAATAACAACCATTTCTAAACCAATTTTATATTATTTTTTTTTTTATTGTTAAGTATTTTGCAAGTATTTTCATTTGTGAAATACTTAACAACAAAAAGCATAATGGTTTTGCAACATTTATTTTGACTGCTTTACAAAAAAAATCTTGATTTTATTAACTCACAGGTTTAATTGAAAGAGAACAGTCACGTGCTTTGCCGATTCAAATGGATTTGAAATCTGGTAAGAAGGATTTTTTTAAAAAACTTTTCCCTCATAAACTAAACTGTGTATTTTTTACAGAATGTTTTTAAACTGATTTTGTAAAACAATTTATAAAAGAAAAGGTGTGAAATATTGATAATTAAGAAAATATTGTTACGCACATTATTAGACTTTTGCGACTTTTTTTTTGTTACGTAATCATTTAAGTATATTGCTTTGTAGACTACAAGGTAGCCACTACATGCATACATTATATCAAACTATACATATTTATTAAAATTTTAATTAATTTTAAAGAAATAATCACAGATCCGATCGATGTCAAACGCATATATTCCAATAGGTACAGAATGATACGTTCGAGTTTTCGATTGAAACAATAAAGAAATTGGATGAGATTTTATTAAACGCACACTTTTAGCGCTTACTTCTTTTGCTCTTTGTTTTAAAGGAAAAGGGAGATAGAGGTGAAGGGAGTGGGGGAGGGTAATGTAATGAATGTTATTTAAGAAGAATAACCATAACCAAAAGGGATTTTTCCTACTCAGTTATTCAGTTAAATTTCAGTCAACTACAAAACGACAACAAAGTTATCATATACCTAAAAATAAAAAACAACCAATTTTTTGTTTGATATATTTACTAGAGGGCGATATAACCATATGTACTGGACTCAAAAAGTACATTAATTGCCGAGATGGAGCAAGCATTGCAGTAACCAGCGCTTTTTGGGGACGCACATCTGATAAAATATGCCCATCTGATGATGGTGATCCAGTAACTGATTGTGAAGGGTCAGCGGAGACACTCCCGATAATACAAAAAAATTGCGAAGGAAGACGGGAATGCAAGTTAGAAGCAAAACACAGGTCATTATTAGTAAAAAAAAAATTTACCATTTTTATTTTTGTTAACTTTTAAAAGTTTACATTAATTCTATTTTAAAATTTATAGAATTATCATTAGTCCTATAACTTTATACAAACGCAAAAAAGTAAATTCATGTTTTTGCGAATCCTTTCAGCGAACTCCAGAGAAACGGATCGAGTCACTGTCCAGGTGTCAATAAATATTTAATTGCAAACTACACTTGTGTACCAGATTCTAAAGGAGTAAACTTGTGCGAGTCAGCTGAAACTATGCTTAACTGTCCAGCAGGATGGCTGATGGAGTTAGCAGACGTTTTTTGGGGAAGAAGGTTTTTTTTTTTTTTTCATTGACACAAATCTTTTTTGTTTCGCTTTGTGATTTTTTCAATGAAATTAGTTTTTTAGATAAAACCTTTTTGACAAAGTTCCAAAGCCTTTAAAAAAAACCTTTATTTCCAGATCTTCTCACACTTATTGCGGAGCAACTGCTGATAGCATTGAATGCGATTCAAGCGAGTACGCAGCTAAATATCTAAAAAATAAATGTAATGGAAAGAAGAAATGCCTTATAAAGGCTGATTCCAGCATTTTAGAAGATGGAAAGCATCCATCATGCACTGGAATTTCAAAGTATTTGTTGGTGAACTATGTATGCAATCCAAAAATGAAAAGTATGGTTCTATTTTTATACATTTGTATATCAATATATATTTGTACATTTATATGTGAATGCATATATATGTAGATGTGTGCAGAAATATATATATACTTAACTTCTTAGAATTATCTGAAAATATGCAGCAGGAAGAAGAATCAAAGCTCCTTGAAGGTACAAAGTATAAAGTTCATTTTTAGATTGTTTTAATTTATTGTGTCAAAAATTTCAAACTTAAAGCAAATAATTGTAATAGAATTTTGACCAAAATTTAATTAAGACCATTATTTTAAAAAGGATAACGTTCCAAAAATGTGAAATTGAATATTATTCTTTTTCCATTCTTTTTAAAAAATATGAAATTGAATATTATTCTTTTTCCATTCTTTTTAAAAAATATGAAATTGAATATTATTCTTTTTCCATTCTTTTTAAAAAATATGAAATTGAATATTATTCATTTTCCATTCAGAGCTTTTAGAAACCAAAGAGAAATTTTTTTCTAGCACAAAATAATTTTTAAAAGATTGATAAGTAACTAACTGCATTTACTAAAAAATATCATTTTAAACAGTTTGAACGGTGGAAGGGCGAGGAGGGATAGTTAGTGTCAGGGCTCTCTTGTTCTACTCTAATTACACCCATGGAAAACTTTCTCTTAATTATTTAGGCAATGGATTTTATCATTTGACATTTGAAAAACTCTTTGATACTATTTTTTTATTTAAAAAAAAAAAAAAGAAAAATACTTTGTTTCTAATTTGTATGTCTTCTTGTGCATTTTTAACATTTATTGATCTTCTACTAATTTTTACACAGTTGACAGGTGTTGGCTTTTTGTTGTGTGATTTTCTTTAGTTTAGGTTGGTACTAATGTGCTTTGGCTTTAACTGCCTTCATTTTCAACCTAGATACGTCATCGAAAGAGCTTATGGGGTTATTAGAAAAACATCTTAATGAAATAAAAGTGCCAGAGATAAAGACAGATTCGAAGGATGCAGTTAGTAAAACATTCACCACTGAAGACGAGAAAAGAAATGAAAACAAATTTGTAGCAAGAAACAAAGGTATTTCCGCCCCAGTTCAAGCAAGTGCTCCCAAGCAAAAAGCTCGAAGTCTACTTGAGAAAAAATCAAGCTCTCCGTTCGTTGCAACTGAAGATTATGATGAAATCGCGAAAAGTATTCTAAACGGACCTGCATTCACCAGAAGTTTACGCAAAACAGATCCATTACCGTCGCATGTGAGTTCAGCTGTTCGAAAGGAAGAAATGCCTTCTCCCGAAAGGACTACAACAAAAGAAGATCGGTCTACTTCTCTTAACACAATTATGGTGAAAGATAATGTTCCAAAAGCCTCAGATGAAGAATTTGAAGTATCTGAACCGAGCACCGTTCGCTCAATATTGGCACGAGCAAAGGAAGTATTGAAAACTCTGGACAGCGATTCAACAGTAAATTCTGTAATTAGTAAACGAGGCGGAATTGCTAGAAGTGAAACCATAAATGCAGCGAGTCAAGTTGCGTCACTTGCACAAAGCCTTGCAAATACAAAATCAAAGAAAAGAAGCAAAATTGCTCAACAAACTACTGATGTTGCTGGGCAAAGAGCAAAATCTGCATACCCGAGATCTTACAATTCCGTATCTACGGGAACAGCAGGATTTGGAAACACGCCTTAAATTTTTGAAACCAAAAAAATTTGAGAGCTTTCAAATAAACAAACAAATACTGTTTTTCGTTTTCACCTTCAGGTTTTCAACTTTAATTCGACTTTAAGTAAGTGTTAAAGGAAAATCAGTGTAACTATAAACAATGAATATTGCGATTTTTTATTAAAACACTAACTTTTTAAACTTAACCTTTTTCCTCCTTTTTTTGAAATTTAAGTTGATAAATCAAAGAATTCGTTAAAAAAAACTCAATTTTATGGAATTCTTTGATTTATTAACTTTAATTGGTTCAAGTAGACATGGTGAGATGATAAGGGGGTGGGATTTGCATCTTTGTAATTGATCTGGGTTTCTACTGATATATTGTGAAAATATGTTTGTATATTAAAATATATTTTTAATTGTAATTTTAAACCACTAACAAAGCTTTTGTTTTAGAGAAGATTTTTTTGGCTTTTTTTCCCCAAATTTGTTAAATGTTAAAATACTAAATAAAGTTTAAAAAAACAACTTTTTTCTTTGAATGTTTATACCAATATTTTTTTTGCTTTAAAATGAAATTTTTTAATTAAAACTGTAAATTTAAGTAACTCTTTCTCTCTTCCCTCTCTCTCTCTCTCTCTCTCTCTCTCTCTCTCTCTCTCTCTCTCTCTCTCTCTCTCTCTCTCTCTCTCTCTCTCTCTCTCTCTCTCTCTCTCTCTCTCTCTCTCCCTCCCTCTCTCTCTCTCTCTCCCTCTTTCTCTCTCTTTAAAAAAAGTTTTTAATAAGACACAATTAAAAAACTTTCAACTCTTTTGTCTCCAATTATTTAAAAGGACTCAGTGAAATTTATATGTGTAGGTAAAAGGACCCACATGTAAGTGAAATTTTAGATATTTTTATCAAAGATGTTTTACACTGAGTCTCAATAAAATCGAAATTTTATAGAGAACTTGAAAATAATTTTTTAAAGAATGAAACAATGTAATGTTGTTGCTTTGCGTAATTCCATAAAATTTGATTTAAAAATAACATGCCACTGTATTATTTTTGCGATTATATCAAAATACACATTGTCATATTGATGTTTTTAATAATGGCAAACTTTTCACAAGCACAATGTTATGTAGAGTGATATTCAGTATATGTTTACGTTTATCGTTGCTAGAAGAACATTTTCTGGATGTGCGAAGTATCGATTGCGTTGAATCACTGGATCATTAACTTTCTTTGGGAGGTATTGTGATTTGTGAATGATTTGAAGCAGATAACGAGCTCCATTTTTGCGAAATGGTTTAAGTGTTGCTAATCTGTACTAAGATCATAAATATCCGTATCGGTGGTAAATCTGATTCAATTGGAGTGACTACAACTATTGGTTGCTTTTCTTAATTACCCATAGTCTTTTCAATTAAGCCTTACAAGCACGAGGACCTGTTGGTGCACCATTTAGAGGTCTTTCTATGTGACGTGGTGGAATTTTGTTTGAATGCAGCTGGCATATGAACCACTGCAATGGCTTTTTTAATTCTTTTTTCTAGGAGAATTATGACTCCTCCGTATGACTCATACTTTTCACTCAAAAAGTTCAAAATGTTTTTTTTTAATATTTTTGAGAATTTCCTGAGGCAGGTGACACATGAGCAAGATATTTTGAGTAAGGCTTTTCCATCAATAAAATATGTACCTTTTGCTGCCTTTCTATTCATTAAAAATTGTGTTGTCGAAAAATAAGTAACATTTATTTGGTTGCTGTAATATACGTTGCTTTGTTTTTCTTGCTCTTCCAAAATTGTTTTCGTCAACTCTATTTCTGGTTACATAAATCCGAAATCCTCCAAGACCACTGCTGCTAATGATTCCATGACGATTATAAGCTGTTTCTAAAAACGGAAGGTCTACTTCCAGTTTCACTGGGATTCCACTAAAACATGATTTTAGTTCATTAAATTGAGAATTGCTATCATAATCACCATCAGATTCTTTTTACTCTCATCAAACTCACTTGAAACACTTGTTTCCTCATCGGACTACATCAATCTTGCGGCTTGATTTGCTTCTGCAAGTTAACGTTTCTGATTGACAAGGACCTTCTTGGTGTTAGCTTCGTCAACTTTGCTGCTTATAAATATCAACCATATTGCTCTTTAATGAATTAGGAAGCTTTATTCGTCGACAGGCACTTTGCGAGCACAATTACATGTGGTGAACTCCCACTTGTATGTTGCAATATTAACAAACTTTTGCCTTTTTCTTTAAATACTTCTAAGTTTCTTTACATTCCTGTCGTGCTTTAAACGGTTTTAAAAGTTTCATATATTTGTTATGATAGAAATGCAAGAGCTGCAAAATGCGACAATGAGATACAATTGGGTTTAAAGCTCTTGTCCAAGTTTTCTTGAACTCTACAGAAACAATTTTACTTGTCTCTTACGCAAAATGTGGTCAATATTTGAGAAAGGATAATGCACATGCATATATTTGAACTTAAAAATGTATTGTCATAAACGCTGATGTGGGTTTGTGCAATATACAGTAAAAATAATATTCATCAAAGCCTTTAGCGAGCCTCAAAGCAATAATCAATTTTATGAAACTTTTTTTTCATGAAATTTTTTTACGTACCACTAACTGTTATATAAAAAGCAACTTTTCCTAACTATTAAAAGTTAAAAATTAAAAAAAAAAGAAGATTTTACAACCAATCCTAGAAGATGGATTCCAAAATCTTTGATCTTGGATTCCAAAATTCTCCTTAGCATTTGTATGGGCTTTAGGTCTAGGCTTTACAGCAACCACATTGAGGAATTGTTGTAAGTTGTTGATAAAAATCTTAATCTAAATCCAATTCCTTAGCGGGTTGATGCAATTTTTCGAAAAGCAAATCAACATTAGCTTGTTCTATTAATATTGCCATCATATGGGGGAGGATGGAAATATTGCCACTCATATGGGGGAGGCTGGAAAGTTTACGACTAAAAAGTTGGCATGGACAAATATTCGTTATAGTGTATTTGAAAAAAAAAAAAAACATTCGTTCGAATATTTTTCGAACAAATATTATTCGTTCAAACGAAAAAATATTTTTGTGTATATATTCGTTTAAATTTAAGTATTGTATGTAGCAGTTTTTACCTGATAAATAAATCGAAAATAACGTCGGGTATTGTCAATGATACTTAATGATTAAAATTCAAATCCCTTGACACTGTTAACTTATTTACAATTTAAATGTGTCAAGGGAGTTATTTTTAGAAACAAAAAACTAGCGCTTATTACACTTTTCGATGTGTAATCGTTTTTTATTACTAGAAATCAAATTCCCTCGATGTAGTTAAATTATTAATAATTCAACTATGTCAAGGGAATTTAAATCTAGATTATTGGCTAAAGACATTCAGTAAAGATTTAAGTTTACAAATAACAGTTCAATACTTAATTTACAACCAATATATTCAAGTAAAAAATAAGTATTTGATTTCAATTTTATTTCAAGTTCTTTAAAAGTTATGTCATGGACCACGATCAGCCCATTGAAATATTTTCAAATTTTTAAATACAAAATTTATTGACCTCTGGCTACTGTTTATTGTTAAAACTCATTGGAATAATATTGTATCAATATTTTAGAAATGTGATGTCGTAGCTTTTTTATATTGTTAACTTACGACTAATATTCGTTCGTATAAATATTTTAACAACAGTTAACTAAATTAATTCTTTTTTTTCAGGTATCAAACTTCATCATGTCCAAAAAGCTAAATATTTTGGAATTTTTTGAAAAACTGGTAATATTTATGTCAAATGCAATGAATGTGATAAAGAACTAGTTTCAAAAGCAAGTACCAGATCCTGCCTTCTTAACTATCTTAAGGGACAACAAAAGTAACAAAAAGTTCTGCCTAGGGGTCATGTTTCAGATAATGACTCTTCAGATGACGAATTCATTTAGTAGACCAAAAAGAGATAGAGTTGTTGCCACCCCTGGATCATATCATCAACCTTCTGCACCGTTTGCCTTACTTATCCTCAAGTACAAAAAACTTTAAAAAATATTGAAAGATCCAAGTCGACTAAGTGTTGTTATGCCATGGTCCAAGGATCATATTGAAAATGTTAAGTTAGTGACTGAAGTGACAAAATAGGTCACCATTGACAATATTGGGTTAAAAATACACGTCGTTACTTTAAATTTCTGGTCAGCCAGCTAACGAATACAGGAGAAGACCCGCACTTCTCCAGTTTTACTACTTTTTAAAAATTGGAATTTTTTTGCCATTTTTATTTTCACTTACTTAATGTTGCTCTGGATTAATAAGAATATTAAGCGCCCCTTAATATTCTTATTAAGCGCCCCATTTGCCTAAGGAAATCTGTCTTGGGGTAACAAAGTTAGTAAAAAAAGAAAATAAACATTTTAATAATCTAAGAAAGCAATTGAAAGTTAAAACTGAATCTCAAAAGAAAACTTAAAACTGAGAGCCTGACACCTATTTTTCATTATTACCGTACTATTTTTCATTAGTACTGTACTATTTTTCATTAGTACTGTACTAAATTCTCTACTGAGCTACTGAAATTCATGTTACAATAACAGTATATAGCTGGTTTTTGAATTTTAGCCAAAAATATGTCTAAGATCCAACTACCGCTTAGCGCATAGTGCAATGTTTTATTCACTGGCTTTTCAACAAGGTGTAGTTCTCTGAATACAAAACAGTTATGATCTGATTGAAGAGTTTGAGTTAGTAACAAATGAATGGTTTTTTTTTTGTTGAAAAGTACCAGAAGCCATTAAATGTTTAATCAAGCACAATTCAGTTGAAATTGGATACTGCGTAAAACGATTGAAAAAAATATTCGAGAGGTTTCCAAAAAAGCTTT
Organism: Hydra viridissima; assembly: GCF_058129835.1. Taxonomy (NCBI): domain Eukaryota; kingdom Metazoa; phylum Cnidaria; class Hydrozoa; order Anthoathecata; family Hydridae; genus Hydra; species Hydra viridissima. The sequence goes on along the minus strand of NW_028324306.1, from coordinate 15,951,439 downwards.
GAAAAAAATAATCGAGAGGTTTTTAAAGCTTGTTTCGACACTGGTTGAAACAAGCATTCAAACTAAAGTAAATCAATGAATTGCCTGTGATTCTGTAAAATTCAATGTCTCGCCTCAAAATTATAATAATGAACAAAGAATTGGAACTACTAAATTCTTATGGTGTTTTTTGTTTCACTATACATTGTTGACAGACTTTCTTAAATGCCATTTTCCTCAATTGTATATTTAAGGTAGGACATTGAATGTTAGAAAATCAGAGGCAACTCTCTGACTTAAAATTTAATGAAACGAAGTTAGTTTTAGAAGTGAGCATTTTTTTAGGTCAATATAATTCTTAGCAAACTTTTTGGTTCCTAATTATTTCAGATTCATATAACTATATCTATGTTTAATATAGAAATACAAGATCAAAATATTGGGCGCTAATCGACTTTCTCCCACCCAACCCCCCACCCCCACCCCCCTCCAATTTTATGATTTATTCTGATAGAGAATTTTATGTTGATTAAGAATCGTATAAAAACATGAGTCTCAAAATCAATTGAAAGTCCTCTAAACTGAAGTTGAAAGTACAAAGTTATACGACAAATGCCTAATATTTGCCATCTTGAGTAAGGATTTTTTTTGTCTAAAAGTCATTCTTTCAAAGTATTCACAACTTTAATTTTGATAATTGATAACTTTGAGACCCATGTTTTTATACAATTCTAAATAGCCGTTTTTAATTAGCAAGATCCTAGGCAATAGGGCTATTACGTTTGTTTGTTGGTTTTTGAAGAGCTGACATGTTGATAATTTTTGAGACCCATGTTTTTATACAATTCTTAATTAGCACAAGATTCTCTATCAGAATCAATCATAAAATAAGGGAGGAGGTGGGGGGAGAAAGTCGAGTAGCGCCGAAATTTGAAGTAACTGTGTGTACTTTTCTAAAGTATCAAATTAGTGTACTCAAAAAAAAAAAAAAAAAAAAAAAAAAAAAAAAAGGCTAGAACTGTATCTAGTACTTTTATGTTTTCTACTCAAGATCTCCTGTACAAATAAGAACACACTAATTCAGAACCAAATATTTTATGAAAAAGATTCTTATTGTTATCATAACTCTCGTCTCGTTTACTACCAAATAAAGCTCCACTAAGTCTTACATTTACAAAGGTATTTCCTTGTCTTTTACACTAAGTTATTACCTGCAGACCCAATATCTTTTGCAGGTCTAAACTCCGTGTGAGAATATCACAGCACACTGAACTTTCTCCACTTCGCGCTTATTGTTCAAGAACGAAGTTTAGGAGTTTGTTGTTGTTTGATTTAAAAGGCTGATCGCAGAATCGTTCGTGAACGAATTCGAGGAAGTAGTCAGATATTGACTTTCATAACTAAACCAAACCAAAATTTAAAAGTTGCTATCGATTCCAAAGAAAACTGGTAACTCAATTTTAATATTACTAGCTAATTCCACAGAAAACTGGAAAAGTCTAGAACTTTTTATATACAGGGAAAACGTTTCATACTATAATAAATATATTTAGCCTAAAAAAATATAATCAGACATATTTAACAAAATATTTTTACTTTGTTATATTTACTTTATATAATTATGATTTAAGTGACGAAGCTGTTATGTTAATAACTTTTTAAATGTTAAAATAAGCATATATTGTCCCCCTGTCCATTTTCATTCGGCTTCAGCTTAAACCATATAAATGAGGACTGTAGTGTGATTATAAACAAATCAACATCTAGACGTCGTGATTTAAACTCTAATAGAAAAGTAAAAGCTAAGTGTAATTTTCTAAAAAAAAAAAAATGTCTAAAGCTCCAGCGATTGGAATCGATCTTGGAACAACTTATTCTTGCGTTGGTGTCTTCCAACATGGTAAAGTTGAAATTATTGCTAACGAGCAAGGAAACCGTACCACTCCTAGCTACGTTGCATTCACTGACACTGAAAGACTGATTGGAGATGCAGCCAAAAATCAAGTGGCTATGAACCCGTCGAACACAGTGTTCGGTAAATATTTTAAAGAGTCTTATCTCCACACTTCTTTGAGAAAGTAGATGTAATTTAAGGGAACAAAACTAGTTTCTATTTTAAGAAAGCATGTGCTTAAAATAATACGGTTATCTTTTTAGATGCAAAGCGATTGATTGGTCGAAAGTTTAACGATTCGTCTGTCACTTCAGATAGAAAACATTGGCCTTTTACAGTAAGTTTTCTTTTTATTTTTGTTCAGGGTGTTGTATCAACAAGCCAAATGCTAACTATATTGCCAGGATGTATGATGACAATGAGCATCATGAGTGTCTACATGTAGATGTATTCTTTTTGTGTTGCACATTAAACTGGTTCAACAAAGTGATTGGAAGAAATAAAATTGGCATAGAATAGATTCAGTAATATAAAAATTTTCTTTACAGGTTATAGATGAGGGATCTAGACCCAAGATCCAAGTGGAATTCAAAGGAGAAATCAAGTCGTTTTACCCAGAGGAGATATCATCCATGGTCTTGCTCAAAATGAAAGAAATAGCAGATGCATATCTTGGTAAGAAGGTTCAAGATGTTGTAATAACTGTACCCGCATACTTTAATGATTCGCAACGTCAAGCAACTAAAGATGCAGGAGTTATAGCTGGATTAAATGTGCTGCGTATTATAAATGAGCCCACTGCAGCTGCTATTGCTTATGGTCTGGATAAGAAAGTTGGTACTGAAAAAAATGTACTTATATTTGATTTGGGGGGTGGTACCTTTGATGTTTCCATACTTGCTATTGAAGATGGCATATTTGAAGTAAAATCAACTGCTGGTGACACTCATCTTGGTGGTGAAGATTTTGACAATCGCCTTGTTAACCATTTTGTTGAGGAATTTAAAAGAAAGCATAAGAAAGACATTTCTGGAAATAAACGAGCTGTTAGACGTTTGAGGACAGCATGTGAGCGAGCTAAGAGAACACTTTCAGCAAGTACACAAGCGAGTGTGGAAATTGATTCGCTCTTCGATGGTATTGACTTCTACACATCAATTACAAGAGCACGTTTTGAAGAGTTGTGCATTGATCTGTTTAGAGGTACTCTCACCCCTGTTGCAGATGCCATTAGAGATGCAGGTAAAAACAGCAGCGGACAAAATTTTTCCAAGTCTGATATCCATGAAGTGGTTTTGGTTGGTGGCTCCACTCGCATTCCAAAAGTGCAGAGCCTTCTTCAAGAGTTCTTCAATGGAAAAGAGCTAAACAAGTCTATTAACCCAGATGAAGCTGTGGCATATGGTGCTGCAGTTCAAGCTGCCATTTTAGCTGGGGATAAGCATGAGGCAGTTCAGGACCTTCTGCTTCTTGATGTTGCACCCCTATCACTTGGAATTGAGACTGCTGGAGGTGTATTTACTCCATTGATCAAGAGAAACACTACAGTTCCGACAAAATACTCCCAAATATTCTCTACCTATGCAGACAATCAACCTGGAGTGCTGATTCAAGTTTTTGAAGGTGAGAGAAGCATGACAGCTCACAATAACCTGTTGGGCAAGTTTGAACTTTCTGGAATTCCACCTGCACCTAGAGGTGTTCCTCAAATTGAAGTGACCTTTGATGTGGATGCTAATGGTATTTTGAATGTTTCTGCAATGGACAAGAGCACAGGAAAAGAAAACAAAATAACCATTACCAACGACAAAGGACGCCTTTCCAAAGAAGATATCGAAAGAATGGTTCAAGAGGCGGAAAAATACAAAGCTGACGACGACCTTCAACGAGACAGGGTGCAAGCGAAGAACGGTTTGGAAAGCTACTGCTACAACATGAAACAAACCGTTGAAGACGAAAAAGTAAAAGACAAGATTAGCGACGAGGACAAAAAAACAATTCTCAAGAAGTGCAACGAAACTGTTGAATGGCTAGATCGAAATCAGGTAAGTTTGTATAGTCTTGAATGTAGAATCTATTTATATGATTCCCTACTTAACACTTTTTGAGTCTAAAATCAGAAGGTTTTTTTTCTCCTTTTTTAAAGAACGAAAACGCCATCGAAGGGATTAATGACCGTCATATTAGTTATTACTTTTTTTTTTTTTTTTTAGACTGCGGAAAAGGACGAGTTCGAACACAAACAAAAAGAGCTTGAAAAAGTGTGCAACCCGATCATTACGAAACTTTATCAAGCTGGTGGTGCACCTGGAGGTATGCCCGGTGGAATGCCCGGAGGTATGCCTGGTGGCGGCTCACACAAGGCTAGTTCTAGTGGACCAACAATTGAAGAAGTTGATTGAGATTTGTAGAACTTCAATCAATTTGATAAACAATTATTTTTGAAAGTATATACATTGTAAATATGTTGATATTTTCACACGCATGAACACTTTTGTATTTAGTACCGATAGATAATCAATTTTTATGAACTGAATCTTATGAATTGTACCATTTACGCGTCCTTCAAAGAAGCTACTACAAATACTTTTGAAGCAGCTTTATAAAATTTTGTAGGGCTTGATGGAAAATAAGTTTACCTTCTTCAAATAATTGCTCTGCGAAATTCGTGCCAAAAAGTTTCTAAATTATTTAAGATCTCACCACTTATCTTAATATGACCAAAATTACAGAAAAAGCTATATGTTTCTCCTAGAAACTAACACTTGATTTAACATTCGGGCGGGCGCCCTAAACTTTACGTCCTACGGATTACCACAAATACTTACTTTTTTTAACTGATATAGAGCTACTTTACTAATAGTGATAAAAGTAAAAATAATATTTCAACGAAAAAATTCAACGGTCTTATTGTATTTACAAAACAATTAAAATAATTACTGACTTATGTAAAATATACAGTAGCTTTCAAAAGTTTAGTCGCTTTCATTTTTTTTAGTATTTAAAATATATTTATTAACAACTGAATAAAGAAAAAAGATTTTAATTTAGAATTTTTTTAACTTTTAATTAGTAAATTGTACAAGGATATTAAATTTAAAAAGAAAAAACAAAAATTTACAAAAAATACTATAAACACAAAGAATACATAAGTAAAATGTTATGGCAATTTACAAAGGCAAAAAGAAGTGCTAAAGGAGATCTGGTATAGAGTACCAGTTGAGATGTGCAACCGTTTAGTTGAGTCTTTGCGAAGAAGATTCTTAATAAATGTTCAAAAGTTTAGACGTACTTTCTAAAAAACCTTACACCGCCATTATTTCTGATCTTTTCACACTTTTTTTTGATTGATGTGATTTTCGATATATTTACAAGTTACAACTAAATCTTGGTATAAATATGAAATTATTCGAGTTACTTTATCATTTAAATATTTAACAAAACTAAGTTAATTTTGCTCTAAAAAAATACTTAAATGGGTAAAAAAAACAAATAACCGAAGAGCGAAAATGGAAAATAATTGCTCATCTAGAAGGAGGCACTAAGAGCAATCAAAAAATAGCTGAACTTATTGGAGTTTCAAAAAAATCAATCAAAACCACAAAGATTAATTATGAACTTTTTCATGGCTCCAAAGAAGAGTCAAAGGTCTGGTAGACCTTTGGCAACGACTAGACAAAACAACAGTGTTGTTTTTAGATTAGTTTAAAAAGATCCTAGACTAACTTACAAAGACATTACCACTCAATTCAATGTAAGCCGGAATATGTCAATTTCCAAAAGCACTGCTCCTAGAATTTTGAATAATTACAAAATTGGGGTTTATTCTGCTTTAAAAAAACCATCGCTAAGGCTTATGATAAGAAGACTTAAATGTTGTCGGGAAAGAAGGTATTGGACTATTGAACAATGGAAAAAAAAGTCATTTGGAGTGATGAAAGTAATTTTGAGTTTGTTAACCTCAAATATAATTTTTACAGTTAAAAGAACAGCTCATGAAAAGTACCACTCCAGCTATATTTGACCAATATCAGAAAAAGGCGGATACTCTATAGGTCATGTTTTGATTACAAAGGTATTGGTATGTGCTAAACATATTCCGGTAGAACCAACTCTAGATTTTTAATGTAGATTTCCTGGAAAACAACTTAATTCCAACAATAGGTAATCTTGAGCTCATACTGCCTATTAAACAAAGGAATGGTTTAAACCATATTGTTTTCTTTAAACAATATTGTTTTTTTTAAACGTTTAAAGAAAACAATATTATAGCAATGCACAGTGGGCCAGTAGGTGGACAAAATGAGAAAAATTTTAGTTGTCTAATCTTGAAAACCTATTTAATTTTAGTATCTACATATATTAGGAGAAATTTATTGATAATTTATTTATATTAAATCCCTTAGTTACCAGGACTCTAAGCATTTGAATATTGATTAAAAAAAAAAAAAAAAAAAATTATAAATAAGTAATTAACGGTGACATCAACGTTGTGTTATATTTCAATTATATCTACGTTTTTGAAACAAAAAATTAGTACATGTTATTCTAGAGTATTTAGAGATAAGAAAAACCAATGTGTGAAATAAATTCAGACTGATTTTATGAACAAAATGGGACTTGTTGTTGATTTCCCTAAAAGTGATGGTTCTGGAACAAGCGGTGATGGCAATAGCTCAAGGCGTGCTTTTGCAGCATATGAACAAACAGCTGAAACTCTGGGTGTTGATCAAAACCTTATATTCAGATTTTGCATTATCTTGGTAACGCTCTCTTCAGGATATGAAATAGACTGCTTAAAATTCAAGGATTATTGTTTTGACACTTTTAGACTATATGTGTCCCTTTATCCATGGTATTACATGGCTCAATCAGTTCACAAAGTATTGATACATGGACATGACATAGTTAAAAGCCTTACATTACCCATCGGACTTATATCAGAGGAAGCTCAAGAGGCTAGAAATAAAGACTTCAAATCTTATCGCGAAAATTTTAGCCGAAAAACATCCAGAAAAGCAACAAATACTGATCTTATCAATAAACTCCTAGCTTCCAGTGATCCTGTTATTTCATCACTGCGTAAATCAACATCACACCAAACAAATCATAAAGCATTTCCTTCAGATGTTTTACAATTACTTAAACAATCTTCAAACGATATTATTGTTTTATAATTTTTTGATGTAATTTAAAATTGATAATGTTTTCTTGCACTATTTTTTGCTTTTATTATTCCTAAAACATTATTTACCTAAATACTCAATTGTTATTCAATATAGGTGGGTCACAAATCCGATAAAATATTCAAATATCAATTTACCACTTTGTAACTAAGGAAAGTATCCGGTAACTAAGCAATATAAGTATCCATAACAACTAAATTTAAAAAATTATCACTTTTGTAAGAAGTGTGATCTCATATTAGTACTCATGCCAAATTTAGTGAATATAGCACTTATAAAATATCTGCAGATAACAAAAGTGGGTTGTTGCTTAGCAAAATAAAGGTATCCATAGCAACGAAATAAAAAAATATTACCTCCATAAAATGCGCAGACATCATATTAGTACTCATACTAATTTTAGTGAATATAGCTCTAATATTAAATTAGTTACGAATTTTGTCCAGTAAAACTGCATTCTGGCCCACTGTGCAATACCTTGGCCACAATACTCACCTGGTTTGAACCCTATAGAGAACATCTGAGCATGGATAGATTGTAAATTGGCAAAATTTCAAATTACCAGTCGAGAACAGCTCAAAGAAGTGCTAAAGGAGATCTGGTATAGAGTACCAGTTGAGATGTGCAACCGTTTAGTTGAGTCTTTGCGAAGAAGATTCTTAAGTTTTATTAGGGCTAAAGATGCACACTAAATATTGATTTTAAATTAAAGGTGCGTCTAAACTTTTAAACATTTTAAATATTTGCTGAAAATTTTTTAATGTTTTATAGCATTTTATTTATTTTTTAATATAACATCCTTATAAAATTTACTAGAAAAAAATTAAAAACCTTAAATTAAAATCATTTATCTTTTTATCGGATTTTTGATAAAAGTATTTTAGACACTAAAAATATTACAAAAATATCTTAAATGCAAAGAAATAAAAAAAAAAAGTCTAAACTTTTGGAAACTACTGAACAACACAAGAAAATATTTTGTATTTATTAGTCACAACTGGATTCTCTAATTATTTTCGCACAACCAGCACACACAACTTTTGTTTGAGAGTAACGCCTACATGTAAATGTCAAGCCACTGTGGCCTTTTTTTATTGACGCTGAGGGTTTCTTCCTGTCTCTTGCCTACGAACGACAATTTTTACCGCAATTTTTCGGGCATTTATTCTTCTCGAACTTGTATTTTCGGCACTCCATAATCTAATTTTAAAAATGCCTGCACATCTGATGGCATGTTCTGAAGGTTCGCTCGGAATGTCAGGTGCACATCTGATGGCATGTTCTGAAGACTCGCTCGGAATGTCAGGTGCATATCTAATGGCATGTTCTGAAAGCTCGCTCGGAATCTCAGGTGTAATTTCATAGAAGGGAAAGTGCTAATTGTTTCAAAAACAAGCTTCTGTACAGTTTGGTGTCATATTGGTTAGCACTGGAAAAATATGCATGTGTATATACATACACACACATTCAAAAGATATATCATTTAGGTGATTTTTAATTCAAGATAAGATGATAAAAAGAATTAAACTTCCTAATTGTAGTAACAGACTTATTGTGCATTGTCACATTGCAAATATGATTGCACCCTCATATCTTGACCCAAGATATAAGATTACAATTATCTTTTCAATGGTTGAGGTAGGATAGGAGGATGTGAAGCCACTACTTAAGTCATTCTTGTAATCTAACTTATAATGGAATATTTATCGAAGTAAAAATATTTGTATACAAAATTAAAATGAAGAAGTTAGCGAACCATTCTAAAATTTCTTGAAGACATTATACAAAACCCTGATCATGTCTAAAAAAAGTAAGTCTTTATTTTTTTAATCTTTGTAAAACACACAAAAAATGTACAGTAAAACAACACAGTAAAACTTATCGATAAAAAATCATTTTTTGTTAATACAAAAAGAAAAGAAAAGAAAAAGAAAAAAAAAAAAAAAAAAAAAAAAAAGAAAAAAAAAAAAAAAAAAAAAAAAAAAAGGAACATAGTACAAAAGGTTCGGCCGTCAAAGGAGACGTTTCCAAGCAGGAAAGGATTAAAGCTATATCCACATTGCTTAACTTAAATTAGAAAAATAGAAGAGAATATCAAGGAGCAGAGTTCTAATATATCTCCCACACCATTTTTACTGAAAAGGAAAAGATATCGACTTTAGACGTCTTACAAAAACCCGGCAAAAGAACAGTTTAAGTGTAGACAACTTATGAACTTATTACTATTGGTTCTTTTTGCTTGAAGCCGAAATTAAATTTGCATCAGGTTTTACTAAAACTAATTTTATAAAACAAAAAAAAAAAACAAAACAAAACAAAAAAAAAACAACCTTTAAATAGCTTAGTACTAGTAAAATTAAAATGCTGCAGATAAAAACATAATTCTGGAAAAATACTCACTGCGAGGTTTTATAAATTATGACGTAGAAGTTTGTACCATAAGTAAACTACATAAAAGAAATTCATCTATATACAACTTCATCTCTGTAATAATAATTCTTGATTTTACATTAAAATATAAATACTAAAGCAAAAATTGAATTATTTCTGCTTTTTAATGAAGAACTGTAAACATCGAGAAAGAGCGCGCGAAGGAGCGCGAGAGAGATAGGAGAAAAGACAGTGAATACATAAATAAATTATCAAGACTTGAAAGTCATATCCACTTTTTAACATTTAACAAAAAAGAGGCAAGAACATTAGCAAGAGAAGCACGCCAATATCTTGCGACAATTTTGTGCATTTTTTACATGAACCGGTAATGATGATTCTCGTTTGCCAGTAGCAGGATTAATAGTCAGCCAAGAAAGATTATCAAAGCGCTCCAGAATAAATCTGCAAATTTTTATTTAAAAAAAAGAAAATTAACGACAAATTAGAGCTCATAATTATTTAATCGATGCAATTAACAATTTATAATGTTAAAACGCGAAAAAACAACAAACATTAAAAGTGAAAAGTTTTTAATAATAAAAGCACTGACAAGTACACAAAAACAGATGTTAAACGCGAAAGAAAAAAATACAAAAATTTTTAAAGTATTGAATAAAAATTTACTTCAGGACTTCGAGGTAGTTTTTGGAATCTAATGGGTGTGTTACATCTGTTGCACAAGATTCGTGAACAAGAAGATCGCTCTGAAATATTTTAAATCAATCCCTAATTACATAAAAAGAACTAACAATGAATTCCTTAGATTATTAAAAGCTGCAATTTAAATCAAAATATTACGGGACTTCAAGAATAATATAATAAAAGAAATACTAACTCTTAAAACACTTGGTTCTGTATTTTTCTGTTTATCTTCGGAAGAACCTGATAACAAAAAACCTGATGCAAGTTGTTTACACGTATCCTTAAGCAGTTTTTTTGGAGAAATGTAACTACTAGAAGCTTGTTCAAGAGGAGAGAATAAAGGCAAGTTTCGTTGCCCAGCAACAAGACTTTGAGGAGAAGGACAACTTGACGAAGTAATTTTAGAAAACTCAGATTGAGGCGAAGAACTGAATAACGATGAATCAGTGGGTGAAGATATAAGAGGCATGAAGGTATGATCTTCATCATAATCATTTGGTGACATTCCAGTGCTTCGGTCTGTTGAAAATGGATCTAGTATGTTTCCTACTAAATTATTGGTCTGCTTTTTATGCCCATTTGAGGCAGGCATTACATATATGCGACTGTTCGCAGAATCAACATTGCGTATTTTTTTAAATAACATCAACTTTATGTCTCGATCAACTTTTGATGTACAAAACGAAATGCTTTTTAGCTTTCCACGTTTGCACTCGTCTGTAGAACATCGAAGACAAATATCGGAATGCGGAGAATTGGGACGAGAAATAATATAATGAATTTCTTTTTGTATCAAATTGTTCATTTCTGTGTAACAAAAATAATGATAAAGCTGAAGCAGTTAAACAACATACTGTAAAAATTATAGCGAGTTGAGGCGCTGAAAGACCTATTCCCTTTACTATATCTATTTTTTTTAACTTAACCATTTATTAGTTTAAAAGTCTTAACAAATAACCATCTAATTTATGTTTTTTTTCCTGCTTTCAGAGGATTATTTTTAGCAATGTTTAACCTGTCTGGCTCTTAGCACCTATATTATTTAGATAATATGGTTATAACATTAAAAATAAAAGGTGAATTCTAAGTAACCTTTCATCTCCATTTGACATACATCACCAAATTTACTAAGCACAATTCTCCAGGAACACACAGAAAATGACACTACACTAGATAGAAACTCCCATAACTTTCTCAATGCTATATTCCATACCAAAGAACTTTTTTTCCTACAAAAGTAATTTACTCATTTGAAAAGTAAACTGAATTCATTTGAAATCATTCAAACCTAATAACAACCATGACAAATCCAGAAGCTCAATTTTATGAATTTAACTTACCTATTTGAATAAACTGTTTTTATAAGCGTCGTTTCTGATAGTTGTCCGATTTTATCAGTACACACCACAATAAGCCATTTACTATCCGATGATAGACAATAACAGCAAAATAGAATATTTTCATGTAATGGATTTGGTGGAGTACGTGCAAGAGAATCTGTTTTTACATGCTTTATTGGATCAGCTAATATATATGCCGGTCGGTAAATTTGTGTTGGAAGGATGTTTTCAACCTGAACAATATTTAGGATTATCAAATCATCATTATAATAATCATTATCATTACTTTATCCAATTATCACTATAATCATCAATCACCATTATAATCATTAAACACCATTACACAAGTATCAATCATTACTATTTTATTCATCAATCTTATTTATAACTAAAAATAAAACAAAAAATAAACCTTACTTGTCTTCTTCGAATGAGACTTTCTCTAGAGTTCAACACACCAAACCCGGTCATACATTTTTGATTCTTGAATGCATCTGCTGGTGGGTTTGAGCGACACTGAGAGTAAACATTCAGTGCTAGTTTTTTCAATTCAGCACAATACGCACCTTTTGTATCAGAGTTTCGAGCTTGAGAATTAACTTGTAACAGTTGTTCCAAAGGAATTATCTAAAATTATATTTACTTTAGATTATATCAGAAAATTCTTTCTACTACAAGTTATACCCTTTTTTTTTTTTTTCGGGTAAGAATGTCACCATATAAACATGTCTAAATGCTTACTTGTAAAATAATGTTATCTTTTAGTTTATTGTTCAGCTGGGATGTCATTTCAAGAAAAGATCGCAAGAACCCAATATAAGACCATAAGTATGGTGTATCTTTTAAACGTGGGTTATTATGAAAAGGATCAACCATATACACAACAATACTAGGAGTTGGCAAATCATTTTCATCAACAGGTGGATCATCATAGACTGTAGCTGTAGCAGCAGAAGGGCTACTATAACCAAACAAATATTTGAGCAATTTTTGCATTTTCAAAACGCTAATGTTGCCATAAAACAATATCAGTAATTTATGTGTTTATAGAAAAGTTATTTCCTTTATAAAAAAAGAATTTATTTGTTTACAGAAAAAGATTTTGAAACTGAGTTGTTTTTTCTGCTTTGTCAATAAAAATGAAACCAATGAAAAAATTACTCACATTGTTGCTGTCTGGCCTCCTGTCAGTGATATCAAGCTTTGTTTTCCACAGTTAGCAAGAGAATTTTTATCACTATCAAACTTATTTACATAAAGGGATGAATCAAGAGCAAGAGAAGCTAGATATGGACCTTAAAAATAAAATATAGAATTAATGCAAATGATTTTTTTATTGCTTCATTCACCCAATTTTACTTTTATAAAATTAGAAAAAAAACTAGAAAAAAAAAAAAAAAACATTAAACAAGATTATATTTTTATAAATTAAACCAAAGTACTCATAATTAAACATCAGCATTTGGGTTTTCAGTTTTTAACAAATAATAACAAATGACCAACTTCTATATCAGTCTTTTAAGATAAACTGAATTTTCTGAAGCTTATTAACTAAAACTCTTTTTGCATTTAAAACAGCAGAGTTTCTGGTGTGACAAATTTATACTCATACATAAATTTATTATAAAAATAAGTTTAACAGATTTATTGGAATAGCAATTCTGTGGTTTGTCTTGAACGGCTGAAATAAAATAACACAAGATATGTGAGGTATCAAAATTTTTTTTTCTGGAGTCTAGTAACTTTACGAGTAGATAAATTATTTTAAACTTGACACATTTAAAATGACTGTAATAGAAATTGTTCTTTGTTGATACTGTTTGTTAAAAACTAAAAAACCAAATCCCTATGCATACTCATAATAGTTGACAACTCATTTTTGCGTTCAGCATTTTAAAGATACAATTAACTGAAGCAACTCTCAGATCCAACATTTAAATAAATTAAAAACTTTAATCACCAAGTTGATGCTTGCAGAACTGAGCAATAAACTTTAATTGAGCTCTTGAAGCACCTTCAAACCATTCATCGACAGTGACATTTGAAACTTTGCTATAGTCTTTTTGTTTTATGCGTAGCATTCCATCTCGTAGGTCTTTTATAATAGGGGAATGCATGCCAAGGTTAAGCGACTAAAAAAAATCAAACTAGAAAACTAATAAATGACTTTTAATAACTTAAAAAGTTATCATAAAATACATTCAGTGTTTTACAATACAATTGTTTAATCATTGCTGCTTGTATAAATAATGCAATGTTATCCCTAAATACACCATCAATAGAAAGTTTGTATGAGTGAAGATTTTTTAAAAAAATTTTAGATTCCAATTATTTCTAATTCTTTTATAATAAAAACCCAGCAAAATGGTAAGTGAAACATGGATGAAACACCTACATAGTTTAACATGTGAATCTCAAAAACAACAAACATTAAACATGAAAAGATTTTAATAATAAAAGCACTGGACAAGTACACAAAAACAGAGACTGGTAATGAGTAGAATACTTTAAAATCATTATCCTAGGTAAAAATATCTGCTACTGTAGGATTCTTTTAACTCAAAGTTCTAACATAAATGGTTTTGTAACAAATATTTCTTAATCTTTATCAAGTACAAGAAAATTTTCATTTTAAAAACAATTCCTAAAGGATCAAGCAAACAAAATAGTTGTCTGTGGAAAATGCATCTTGACTTACATATTAGTTATTAAACATATAATCTTTTCAATAAAAATAGGTGATTGTCTTATACACAAGGTCAATTACATATATTAATAACTAAACTGTAAAACCTCTAGCTTACACTTTAGTTGTCAGTTTATTTAGAAAAGATTTCAGGAGATAAAACAGTCTAAAACATCTAATTTTTGTAAACATTAAAGTTCTTATTTTTGATGCTAGGGATATTTTTTGATTGGTCAATTTAATTCTTAACAAAACTGCATTCAAAATCAATATCTTAAAAAAAGAGGTTTAGAAACCCAGTGATATGCAGGATATATATAGCATGTAACAAAAAAAAAAAATCGCTGCAAATTTGATGCATAAAATTTTAATAACAAAACTAAAAAAAATTAATTTTTAAAAGTTGTTTGAGGTAAAAAAAAACTAATATTACATTTGTTTGATTTTAGTGCTTTATCGACACAAAAATCATAGTTAAAGATTAAAAGAAAAATTTAAAAGATATAGTTTTTGCAATTGTAAAATAACTTTTAATTACAATATTCTCACCTCATAAACAGAACTTAGCTCTTTGAAAAACTTTTTTGCACTGTCAACAATAAAATCACTCTCAGGAAGAGCAACAATATATGCAATATTCCTCTGACCACCAAAAGGTTCTAAATACATCACCTGCCAATGGCGAGAGGCATCAGGGGAAATAGATATTGTTTCATTATCATAGTTAAACAAAAGAGGTGACTTAGACGACATAGACTGCAAGGAGTTCTTACTTGACAACTGATGAAGTTTTTTAAAACAAAGAAGGCCATCAATCTTTGGAGAGTCCCATAAGGGTTTGCGAATGGATTTTTGAAGGCCATATTCAATTAAACACACTAACCGTTTTAAAAGATTTTTTCTCAACAAACTACTACAGTCACTGAGATTTTTTACTTTGTTATTGTTGGAGTAATACTGTGATATTGCTGTTATCATATGAAATACTGATATTGTGGAGGAGAACTTTTTTAGAAGTATTTTCATTAATTCCACTGGGAAATCAAGAGATTTGACAGAATTTTCTATCTCACTAGTATCATCACAAGAAATTTTATTGTTGTCTATGTCTTTTGAATATAAATCATTTTTATTTTCAGATTTCCAAATAATACTTTGGTAGGTTTTAAAAAGTTCATAAGTCATTTGCTGAACAGAAGGTTTGCTTGACAAGCCACTTAAATTCCAATTTAAAAATGAATCAGCTAAAGTTAATATTATAATCAGTGATTGATCCCTAAAATTCAAAGAAAGATTTTGAGTTGGTGAAAATTTTTGTAAATTATCACTAATAATAGTCTTTTGTTGAAATGATTCACAATTAGCTGATGTTGACACTTCATTAGGACATCTCAAAAGAACAGGAGGAGCTTGACTAAAGCTCCAACTTGGCTTATACTTCATGTATTTATTTGATATAGATTTTAAATTTTGGCTTGGTAATGAGACTGGCAAATATAATTCTGAAATTGGTTCAAACTGAATCTTGGGAATGTAAAATGTAGGAGAATGAATATCCTAAAAAAATACAAATATTTTAAAACAATCCACTATAAGATTCATAAATTTAAATTTAAACTGAATATTTGAATAAAACTTCATCATACCCACTTAGGACGAAAAGGTTCAATGGTTATTTCTAATTGATCATTCTCTGTGATTAATCTTGTATGTCGCTTGTCAGGAGAAAGAACTGTCATACAAGAAC